>NW_020884917.1:892188-1103766 GCF_003945725.1 Corapipo altera
TTATTTATTTATTTATTTATTTATTTATTTATTTATTTATTTATTTATTTATTTATTAGTGCTTTTGGATATTTTGTAGTAGGGTTTGGGAAAGTGGGGGGGAATAGGGTTATATTTCCAAAGTATGTGTTGGAGGCTGTGTGGAGAGGGCAAAAAACTATTCAACTGGCTTTAATATAATTAATCCCCATAGTGAGCCTTCTTACCAGCAAAAGGAAAGGCTTTTTGCCAGATGGAGTTAACTCTCCCAAGTAAGTTCACTATACTTATGGGGTTCTCTTCAACATGTGATGGATAGGGAAGGACTTGCTAATATAACTGTGGAAAATGTCATCTTCTTCATAGTCCTGAGTGACACTGCTGTGGTAGTAAATGTTTGGTATGTTGACCTAGTTTCTGAGAATCCAGAGATGTGACTTAGGATTTTCTTATCAAATCATACTGAAGTCAGCTCTTCAGTCTTTTTATTCAGCGTGTACTTAGGAGGGAGAAAAAGAATAAAAAAAGAATAAAAACTCAAAGCTCGCAGCTTTAAACAATCTAAATACAAACTGTTTTCAGTAGTATTTTAATAATCAGAACAAATACATATTTAAAAAATATGTTTGTACTAACCTGATTTAATGCTTGAGAGTTCTAGAAACATTGTGTTGTTTGTAATGCTTTGGTATGTGGGAGAAATACAGGGAGGAGAGGAAAAGCTATCCTACCTGCACTCTTATGCACAGTGGTAGATTTAATATCTTATTATCCTCGTGAGTGTGCTAGAGGGGATCTAGCATGAACAGTCCCTTTAGTCTTGTGTTACCCTCTTCCTTTATTGAATCTGATCCCTGATGGAACTGTAAAGAGGAGGAGGAGGGGAACAAGTTACTATTGGAGAATTACGTCCTCTTGGAGGGTAGATGAGGTGGAAAGCACATTTAAACAAGTATGGGTGGAATAATTGGGGCAGGGTGTAACCAAGAGTTTTAAAAGCCAACAGATGAAAAGACACCATGTCTCACATGAAAACTGAGAAGGAGTCTTAGTGCTTTTGCTTGATGAGAATGGCTTTCAGCCTTAAATAATATGCCACTGCTAGCTTGCCTCTCCAACTGACCTTTGTTTTATTTTCCTTTACTCTCAGCTGCAGATAGTAAAACTAGCGATCATTTCTTTAATGTGAATTATGTGAATGAATGAGCTGCTATGTAAACCTTGGGATTTGTTTACATTCATAATGATGTTGCATATTAAGGGAACCATATCAGGATGGTTTGCCTGTTAAGCAATGTGCTTAACATGTGCTGCTAGTTTTGTCCTTTCACTCCATCAGAAATACATGTAGCCCTCCAAACTGGAGAAGATTCTTTAAAGCACCTCCCCGTTTTCCAGCAAATGAGTGTTCATTTCTATGGAAACAGAACTGGCAGCCAATCTCAGTGTTGCAAAAGCACTTGTTTCTGCTGCCTGAAATTTGTAAATACTGTTTTCTCTGAGAGAATTTAACCAGATTCCTATATCAGGTAGTAGTGTGAATTTTGAGACAGGATATTAAAAGAAAGTAAGGAAATGAATAATATTGAGCTCTCTGCTGTCTTCAGCAGACAGAATGATTTGAGCTGAATATAAACTGTACATCTCTATTCAACCTGGGAAGTTTTTCCATTTTAATGTTTAATGGCTCATAGGTTTGGCTTTACAAACATAAAATGTGACAGGTACGATCCGATACAGATTACGTATCACGGCGTAAGGGAGCTGTGTCATGGGTGATAAAGATGCAGTTGAGATAAATGTTCCCCTAAAAAAAGAAGGGGGCAAATAAAAATCCATAGCACAAGCGTGTATCTGTTTTTCCACATTACGCTATTGTTTTTTATTTCCCTTTGCTGTTTTCTATTTGGAAATATAGTTACTATGGAGACAATGACGACATACTCTAATGGAGCTCACCAGTGCGGCACAACATGAATATATGTCGTTTGGGAATACTGTGATAGCTGCCATGATTATTTTATAGGGTTTTGAGCTGCATGTAATTCTTTTGCTCACTCAGTGCAAGTGATCAAAATGTAGCCACAGTTTTCAATTTCAGCTGCTATTCTTCCTGGTTTATCATTTTAAATAGGAAAATTTACTGACTGATGTGGCATAATGGTCAGTTTAAGCCCATTTGGAAGTAAAGGGCCTCATTAGGCTGATGCTTCCACCTTTTTTTAAGGAATTTGCATGAGTTTTTGGATTATTACTATGGGGAACAGTTCCCGGCTCCTGCAAATGGATGGTTCTCATGCACTGTGTAACTCCATATGCTACAGCCTCTCTGAATTTTAAACTTTTCCATGGCCAAGACAAAGTAAACTGGTACCACTTGCTATTCTTTTTTTTTTAATCACTTTATTGGATTGCACTCTTTCTATCTTCACTGTTGATTTGGGAACAAACTGTAATCAGAAGCCCAGGTTTTGGGTAGGGTTTCATTATAATTCCTATAGCGCTGCAAAACACTCCCCAGCATGTAGTGCCCACGAACCTTTTGGAAAGTGTTTCTCTTCACAGTTTCCGAGGGGGTTTGCAAAAAAAAAAGCCTTCCGAAAACTCACAAAAAAACAGACAGCACCTTTCTTCAACGAAACCCCTATCTACTTCCCGCGGACTTATTGTTTTATTTTGTGGTATGTTATGTTTTGATTGATCCTAACCAAGGCTGCTGCTTCTCCTGCTTCATTTGCCGGGGCGGGGGGAGGAGGGTTAAAGCCTCACCCTGGGGGGGTGGGAGGGATATCACCCCGTCGCAGGGGTTGCGGCGGGGCCGATGCCAGCGGCGGGGCGGGCGGGCCGCGGGGGATCCCGGCGGGCACATGACGGCGGGGGCGGGCGGAGGGCGGTGTCAGCGCCCGGTGGGCCGGGCCGGGGCCGGGCCGGGCTCGGAGGGTTCCCGCGTAAGGCGGGACTGCTATTTTGAAGCGGAGCGGCGGCTGCGGCGGCAGGGATCCATCCGGCAGGGATCCATCCGGCTGGGATCCATCCGGCTGGGAACCGGGACCCGCCGCGTCCGCCCTCCCGCGGCACCGCCGGGCATGATGGCTGTGGGGGACGGTGAGTGCGGAGCGCCGCTGCCCCTTCGGGGGGTGCGGGGGCTTCTCTGCAGCCCTCTGGAGGCGCGGGGGGCCTGGGGAGGTTGGAATGGCAGGTTGGCATCTCACCCTGGCGGGGTTGTCTTCCGCCGCCGCCCGGCGCTCAGGGATGGAGGGTGAGCGCAGCAGCCAGAGGGTACCGCGGGCACCCAGCGTGGCAACTCCAGCCTTTTCTGAAATTTTAACCATGCCTGGGTTTCTGGGATGGCCCGTGATCTCAATTATTTACTACTCTGGCGGGTTCCGCTGTGCATTTTTATGTTGTGTTTACCCCTCCCGCCTCAGTGTTACTTATGTTATAGCTGCGTCTGCAAGTTAGGGCTGAATTTACTATACACCGCCTAGTATACAAACTTGTGTTAATCTGCCCTGTTTTGTGAAGAAATTCATACTAATTCAGCGTAGCCATAAAAGAAGAGCCTTGCTGCTAGGGCTGGGGATGTATATTTAATAGACAAGGAACGTTACTATGTTTCCTTCACTGCACAGTGTATTGTTACACAAACCAATGGAAAGTAGGTCAGTAAAGCAATTCAGACTATATTGTTGTGTTTTCGTTAGCAACTAGACATATGTTTTACCTTTATAACACCTCCTGGGTTTGCGTGACAGCCAGGTTCTTTGAGCTTAATACCTTGATGACTTTCTATACATGTGTTGTTATTTTCAGAGAAACTTAAGCGTTCATTGGACTTGCAGCAAGTTTAGGGATGTAGTAGGATAGCTGTGCTTTTACAAATGATTTTATATATATATATAGTTTTAAATAACGAGGATGGTCTTATAAAGATCACGGATTAAGGTTAAATCTATTGTCTGAATTGGCTAAAACAGCAGTTGTAAGAGTCCTGAGAGAGACACTTTTTTAAGGCGTCCTGAAGTGTATGTTTTTCACTTAGTTCTTTCGTTTGTTGGAGACTGAAAGAGATAATGAGCATGACTACAGCAGTGAAATTACAGCTGGGCTGTACAGTCTAAATAAAATTCGAGCAGTTCTCTGATGTTTATATTTTTGTTTGTCATTTGGAAGGTGCAAGAGGAGTCGTGGTCTTTGTAGAACTGAATATGTTGCAAGCTCCTTCTTGTTGAGATTTTTTTTTTTTCCCCTGGAAATGTTTTTCTCTGTCTTTTGTTTGCTTCCTGTGAAGCAACACAGTTCTCCATGGTGTAAACATGGATTGTGGTAACTTACAGATTAAGGGTGCAAGTTGTAGCATGTTAAGAAATAACTGCATTCCCTAGGCCAAGCCATAGGATTTTTGTGGTTCCGTAATGGTCGAGGTTTATAAAGTGAGGGTGGTTGTGGAGCTCTCTTCTGTATAATTTAATTCGTCATTAACAAAGGCACTAAGAACAAAGTACTGTTCAGGCAGTCAGCTGACGTTCTGTGTAGGAGCTTTGAGCAATGATGCCAAATACAATTAACAGTGTGTAGGATGATTATGTAGCTGTTGGTCTCTCTTAAAACTACTGCTTACCACATTTACAAGGAATTCAGTCTTCTGATGTTATGTTATGAAACTGCTAGGGAAAACAAAACAGTAGTTACTATTAAGAAAACTTTTTGATCTTTTTTTCTAATTTAATTAAGTTTTGCTGCCATTCTGTACATCCTCCTTATATATGCAACATAATGTTTTAAGGTTAGTGATTCTGCAACCTTTGAAAAATGTCTTTTCTTGACAAAATGTCACTTCGTTGTGTCCAATATGTATGTTAAACTTGATATTTTTAAGACTAGGCTGAAGGCATTGTGCATATACTTCAGAGAACAGATTTTTTTACTTGTCTTACTTGGTTTGCTCATTTAATCAGCTTAGATGTGTTAAAAAATTGCAGAGTATGTTTGGACATGTGATACAGAGGTGGTAATTTCAGCATTCTATCTTGAATGCAAGATACTGGCTTATTGGAACCTTTTGGATTTTTTTCAGTTTTCTTGAGCACAAGCAGAAATGTAAATAAAACATGGTGCTTAACAGTTGAATCTTAATCTGATTTCTCAAGTGAAGATTAAAGGGAAGAGACAGATTTTCTGTTTGCCCCCATCTCAACTGTCTCAATCTCTCCAAGCTTTTGTTGGAAGAATGTAGGGGAAAAAAAAAAAATACTGTGCTTGTGGCCCAGCAAACAAATGGACCGTAACTTCTTCTGTACTGAATGCGTGCCAGTGGGAAAGCATGCGCTGTCTCAGTCTTAAAGGCATTTCACAGACTTGTGTGACTACGTGTCTGTGTTTGACCTGCAAGTTGTGTTCTTAGGCTGCTGAGGAAAACCAGCCAGGAACTGCTCCTTGCTCTGGTTTCCTTGTTCCTTGGAGAGGATAATGCATTGCTGCCGTGATCCGCTGGTAACCAGATTAGGCTGTTTAGGAGGTGGCTGACAGAATCGCAGGGCGGCACATCGCGTTGTGCCTTCTCTTCAGGGTTTGTAGTTCAGCAGCTTCCAACAGTGTTTCCTCACCTTGTTGTCACCTGTGCTGTTAGTCTGTTATTTCATAGGTAAGGGACTGCTTTGATCCCAGTTGAACAAGGTTGTTAGGATAAGAACAAAATCATCTGCCTAAAACTACGAGCGGCCTTGTAGGGAAGATTAGACATAGGTTTTCTTAAGATGCACTAAACATATTGCACTACCAGACATAAGGTATTTGAGGGCTATCTAAAAGCATATAATCAGCTTTGTAAGAGGACATATTTGGTGCACACATTTGCTGCACTAGTATATACTAAGTATGCTATTTTCTATTATATAATAAGCACATCTTTATTTATTAGTGTATTTTCATGTAAATGGCATACAGCATAATGACGTTGCATGACGTTAAGCACTTGTCAGATTTCATATGATAAAACATGTGACTGCTTTATGAATAGAAATTATCCTTCTATCTTAGTACATATGCATATCAAATTATGGGGTTTGTCTTCTTGCAAAGTGCTTCATTAATGTATGTATAGTCCTAGAGCACAAGAACAATTACCTTTCATTCTCTGATGTTCTCCTGAGGAAAGGCTGTCTTCCTAAGTCTTTAATCTGATTAGTAGTTTCTGTGAAGTGTGGGTGCTGTACAGCTTTAATACTTTACTTTTGACTGAAAAAGAGATTGGACATATATTAAATGTACAGAGGCTACAGTGATGTTTGAGACATTAGCTTGATTTAAAAGGTATATATGTGATTGTAGTACATAAGGATTTCTGAGGTGCATTTCTGATTTTTCCTTTCCTTTTGGTAGGAGGCTTTTTAAACCAACAGAGTCCTGTGAGTGATGATAATAAAGCAATTACTGCACTGGCCTAGAAATTGGTCAGGCTGTAACTGTGTGCTTTGTACCATCGAGAGCTGTCTCCTGGAGGTGGGAATATAGATGGCAGCAGAAGTTTTTCTGGAGGAAAGTAACCCAGCACTTGTTCCTCTTTTCTGTTCTTGTTTGGGCCTGTGTTTTTTTAGTGTGCTGACTGTGCCTGCACTGGCTCCTTTTCCTGTGGTTGCTCCCCACCACTCCTGTTCCGTTATTAGCAGTTGTTGGGCACATTGGTTCAGGAAATGTCTTTACTCACTGTGCCTGGGAGAGGGAGGACAGATACCGTGAGCTGGAATTCGATTGCTGTTCCCAACCAAACCAGTGCAAAGCTTCTTTTCACAGTAAGGTCATAATGCTACTCCCAGTGATTAACATAGATTCTGACTAGTGTTTTGTCTATAAAGTGCACATACCGTTGCTAATAGCAGTAAAAGAACAGTGGAACAGCGAAACAACTGAGTGGGAGAGGGAGGGAATGTGTAAACAAACCAAAGGCTATATATGAAAAGACACATTTTCTACTCAGAGGATGGATGAATACAGCAAGGTTCAAGACTGATGTGAATAAAAAAGTAATTCAAGGAAGAAGTATGCAACTCAGAGCTTTTTTTTTTTTTTGCTTAAAAAAGCTGCAGACTTGACAAAGCACAGTTATTTTCTCAAAAGAAGCATAGATTCTACAGTGATAAGTGCACTTTTTTATGTATATATTCTAGAGTAATAGCTACAAGTAAGCTTCGTCTTTCTGTTTCTAAATGACATTTTTGAAGTGTTAAGGACTATTTTGGTGTTCAGTTCCGGGGAACTTGGTAGTGATGCTGGTGGTAGTTGTTTTCACTAAATATGGAATATGAGTCCACTAAAAAGATGTCCAGGTATGTTTAATCTCTTGTCCAAAAGTGTTGGTTGGTTGTAGTGTTGGAGTCTGTTTCCATTAGTTTTTAAGAACAAGTTACATAACTAAAAAATTCCTTTGGTGTTATCAGTTTGTATCTGCATATTTTTGATTAATCTAGACTACTGCTAATATTGCATGGGTGTTGGTTGGGGTTTTTTATTATTTTTATTTTTAAAAGGGTGCATTTTGAAAAAAGACATTAGAATTGCCATCAACCACAAGAGAAACTTAAAGCCTACTAAGGATTTTCTTTGAAAGATGTTACAAGAATCTTCCACTTGACTAATTGGTTATTTGCCTTGCAGGGTTTATTTTCATCTTTGTTATCTATGAAATATGAGGAGTATTTCCTTATTGTTGCATGTTATTTTTAATAAAGTCTTCCTGTAATAAATACTGATGAGCAAGTAAGCTATAATTGGATCATTTCAGACACCTGTCTGAAATGCCTTCAGAGGTGAAGGTTCTTTTGTAGTATTGACCTGAATAAGAAATTCTTCTCTGTATATTGTATTTATAAAAGTAGTCTTAGTTTTTAAAGAATTGTGGTTTAGAGTTTGTGTGTTCTTTCCTTGCCCAATTCCTTCATCAAAATACGCTTTTGTAGCTGGCTAGCTATATCACAGGCACTTCAGATTTTCCACATGGGATGTGAGTTTTTTAGCTTCTGGGATGCTGGTGGATGAGAGGCTAGGCATGAGCTGGCAATGTGTACTGACAGCCCAGAAAGCCAGTTTTGTCCTGAGCTGCATCAAAAGCAGTGTGGCCAGCAGGTTGAGGGAGCTGATTCTGAGCCTCTACTCAGCTCTGGTGAGACCCTACCGGGAGTGCTGTGTTCTGCTCTCTGGTCCCCAGCCTAGGAAGGACCTGGACCTGTTGGAGCAAGTCCAGAGGAGGCCACAAAGATGATCAGGGGGCTTGGGCACCTCTCCTATGAAAGCAGGCTGATAGAGTTGGGATTGTTCAACCTAGAGAAGAGGAGGCTCCAGGGAGACCTTATAGCACCTTCCAGGGCCTACATGAGAGCTGGAGAGGGACTTTTTACAAGGACCTGGACTGATAAGACAAGGAAGAATGGCTTTAAACTGAAAAGGGGTACATCTAGACAAGATCTGAGGAGGAAATTCTTTACTATGAGTGTGGTGAGGGACTGGAACAGGTTGCCCAGAGGAGTTGTGGAAATGCCATCCCTGGAGGCCAGATTGGATGGGGCTCTGAGCAACCTGGCCCCCATCCAGGGGGGAAAGGTGGCCCTGCCTATGGCAGGGTGGCTGGAACTTGATGACCTTTAAGGTCCCTTCTGACCCAAACCATTCTATGGTTCTTTGGGGAAAAGTCCAGTTTGAGGAGAGTCTGTCCTCTTAAAACCACCAGTTTTATCACCTGTAAGTGAAATGGCAGCATTGAGAGTAAAATAATTTGTCATATTTTCCTAATCTCCACTTCTGAATACATGAGGTAGAGATCAAGTTGGTTAGTGAGCTGAAACAACTCCTTTCATTCAGTGATGTGGTGTGCACGTTTTCATGTGCAGATATTAATATTTTAATTCCTGAACTGCATGGACCTAAAATTCAGAAAAATAAATCTCTCTACATTTTATCTGCTGTATGTTCATATTAGACTTTCTTCTTCTAGGACCTGTGTTTTATTTGTCAGTCTGCCTTATCATTTTGTATTTTCAACATGCAAATTGAGTTGAATATGCAGAAGTTGGCCACACTAAAGCATAATGCAAACATTACTACTGAAATGATCTCTCTGATGACAGAATTAAATTTATCACTGTCAGCCTCTACTAGTAAATCACAGTTTAAGCTCAGTGTTTGTAAACCTTCCTGTTAATATTATATGATATACGTCACATGGCCCTTCGTGATGACATATGCTTGTGATATATGTTAAACATGAATGAACATGGTATTTATATCTGCCTCTCTTACCCTTGCTGTGATATAATTGGTAATTTAAAAATTCAAATCATTAAACTCAGGTGTTTCTGTGTGACTGAATTAAGTACTGGAAATGTCATGGATGGATATCTGTTTGAGTGACTTAGCTGCAAATACTAATATGGTGGTCCTTTTTTCTCACTTTTCTCCTCTTAAATGCATCAGTAGTCTAGTCATATTATTGCAATTTATGGATAGTGGTTTCTAAATACAATGTGTTTTCATGATAAATATATTGGTTTTAAAGTAGATCATTAGATTCACTGGAGAAAATGCTGGTGCTGTTGAGAGTAGATAATTAATTGATGTACAAGCAAAAGGAATTTGTGAAGAAAGAAATAAAATGACTTCTGGAGCTGAGATGATGAAGACACTAATGAAACCAGGCCTACTGAGCAAAGACTAGCTGTTGGCTTACAGAATATTTTAAATGTGAATAGTGGAGTTCATACTTCAAGAAGATATTTGAAGTGGTAGGTTTTTTTAGAAGGCAACATAAGCAACAGAGTGAAGCGTTAGGCCACGAATGAGGTCTGAATTCAGATGGATGACAATAGTTCAATAAACCATCACTTTTGATAGGAATTATGAGTCTTTTATGTGTGAACTGGCTCACAAATTACCCAGGCATGAAGTAAAAACTCTCTTCAAGCCTTTTCTTTTTTATTTTTTTTTAATCTTTTGTTATCACTGTTTTAAGTGAACTGCCTCCTTTCATTTTAATGAGTGTCTGGATAGGGAGACTCTCTAGGGGAGTACTCATTCATTTACCAGAAATCTTGATTGCTTCAGAAGTTACTGCCCTTCTCAGCTTTAATTCTGACATTTTATAGTGCAAAACATCTGTACTGTGTTAGACATATTTTACTTTGTGCTAAAACAGAGGAGAATCCCATTGGTTTCTATGTTACACTGCTAAATCAACCTATAATGTGTTTAAATTGCCAGAAATTTTCAGTTTTCAATTTCTTCTGTGAGGCATGCCTGTGTCCTTACTAGACCTTTTTTCCTTTCCCCTGCCCAAAAAACACGACTTGTTAACATTTCAGCATTGGATATAGTGCAGGGAGGCCCAAATAGCATGGCCTAAAACAATAATATGGTATAGATGTTGAAGAACAGTAACAGTATGTGTTTTATTTTAAATCTTGAAATTTAGTCTCGAATCCTGTTTTAGGTGTTGCCTTGTCATGAATTCTGGAGAACCTGATTGTCTTTCCCCTTTTCACTGATAAAATTGTACTTTGGTTGCTAATAGGTTATAGACTATTAGATGTTGATTTAAAAGGCTGTTGAACGTACCTGAGAAAAGTTGTAAGTAAAGTGAAACTGATGGTTTTTAAGATACAGTAATATTGACTGCATCTTCAGTTTGCAGTAGGTTGCTGTAAGTAACATTTGGGACATGTATAAAAAAGGAAAGTCCAATTGCAAGAATTTAAAACTGACTAAATTATTTCTTTATTAATTTAATCAATATTAACTGAGCTACAAAAATAATTTTACAGATGCTGTAAAAGTAAAAAATATGGCAAGATTTGCAGAAACGGTCTTGAAATTTAATAGGTAAAAAGTAGAAAATTACTTAGGTTTACAGGAGATATTCTAGAGCTAGAAATGGAAATGAAACTTTAATTGGGAGCAAAATTAGCTCAGTTGCTTATTTTGGCTTATTGCAGCTTTATTTGAAACCTGTAGTTAAATCTTGTCTTTCATCCAGACAAAGTAAGATGAACTGTAAGACTAGCTTTACTTTGGGGTTAGGAGAATACTACTGGGATATGTAATATTTTTTCTGAATTAAATCTTTTCTGAACATATTCCTTCATTAAACTATGGAACAAAATGGATAAATTATTAGTGTCATTAACATAGGCCTGTATTAAATGTGGATAATTATTGTGACATATGCCATTGCCACTCCTGAGTAAGTCTCTGTCAGGTTTAGTGTCTATTTTCCAGTTTTCCCTTCTTCTCTTTTGCTCTATTAACTGAGAAACATCTTTAAAAAAAAAAAGACCAAACACACAAAGCAGAACCAAAAAACCCAAAAGCACATCTGGTATGAGCCTCTCTCAGTGTGCTGTAGCTGATCGATGGAATGTAGCAGAGCTGTGTTCTGCTTTGCTTGTTGAAAAGTTAGGGCAACTTCATCAGAATTTAAGATTGGATCAACAGCAAATTTTAACTGATAAATACTTACCTTATTCCTGTTACTGACTCTTGCTCTTCTTACTAAGGGAACCTTTTTTATGCTTTTTGTTCCCTGGAACTGCCTGGAAAAAAAGAGCATGTGAAGGAATACGTTTGGCTTTAGTACATTGGGGGATTTAAGTTTTGTTATTTAGCAACTGTTCTCTGGTATTTTTTATCTCCCCTAACCCCTGTGAGGTTACTGTCAAAAAAGGAGTCTCTTGTGGTAAGAGTTTGAGATTTTGCTGATGAGCATCAGAATATATTGCACAGAACAAGAGAACCACTTGCCAGCAGTGAATCATTGGTATAGTTGCCTCCTTCTGGAATGCAAAGAGAAACAGAGGAGGTAACATGAGGTGAAGTTAAATACATTGGGAAGTGGCCTTGTGTTACTTCTGTGCCTACTTCTGTGTCATGAGACTCCTAAAGACTCATGCTCTGTCATTGAGGGAGGCAGGTTTTTGTTCGTGAATGAGAATTTGTCTCCTAATGGTTCAGTATCCCTCTGCCTGCTGTGGCACAGGGAGAATGCCCAGGAATCATGCCTTTATGGTAGATCTGAAGCATCTTTGGTGTGATTCATCTGTCCAGTCATAGGTGTCTGGTGCCACTTGAGGTGCCTTGCAGTATTCACAGTAGCCGTGTGGAGCAAAGAGGCGTGACACGAGACTGGCAAGAGATCTGTGGCCTTCTGGAATGTCAGCTGGCCGCCAGACAGGATACCCAGGACTGTCTAAACTGGTTTTAGATGACTGTGCTTAGGCAAATGAATCCTGTCCTTTGTGTTAGGACAAACAGATTTGGACTGTATGGAATGCCTGATGTGTAAGGGATAAAATGCTCACTAAATGATGTGGGACATTGGCTTGAAGTATGGATTAAGAGGATCAACTAACTTGATGCATGTGTAGTGCTTGCGGCTTCATTTTCATGCTTGACAGAAATTGTTGTAGGCCGTACCAGTTCATCTGGAATTGAGCTAATGATCCAGTCCCAGATGTTCCAAGTAATTGATGCAGTCTATGTTTGTAAGTCACTGAAGGGGGACTGGCAGTCAGTGTCTTGGTAGGCACAGAATAGGGGGATGACTTGGAAAATCTAAGGAGTTTATGTACTCACCACTGTTTTGCTTGGGCAGGATTTCGCAGTTGTCATCATAAACAGTTTGTGGTGTGAAAGAGGAACTGCTAGCACTAGTTCAAAACCACTTTGTATCTATTAGCAGTACTTGGAAACAAGAGGGATACAGAAAGGGCATGTTTTTAAGAAAAGGCAGTTAAAAACTAGCTTTATTAAATATATAAATATTAAATATACTGTGTTCTCTGGTTTGACTAATTATCAATCTACAATAAAACGCTACAGGTTGGTATTTACAACTCCAGGGGTGTTAGATGCGTAGGATGTTGCTTCTGATGACAGTATCAAGATTTACCTTCATGGCCAACTTTAGTTCAGTGTTACTGCAGGACATCCAGTTTTTTCCCCTCTGTGGTGTTACTTGGGGATCTGCTTTAAGGTCAGTTAACTTCTGATTTGCTGCTGCTGAGTAGCACAGATAGAATATAGATCTTGTATTTGAAAAGCGGTGTTGGTGATACTGTGTTTCTTTCTTCTGTTACTATGACTTACAAAATGTTAGCTATTAAGAGTCAGGTTAATTCTATGAGTCTTAAAACCAGCTAAGGTAGAGGCTTGAGTTGGGTTAACAATAAATATATTTTAATTTAATTTTCTTGAAAAAGAAACTGTTTTTTCTCTGGATATGAAAAGCTCTAGATTTCTCTCTAGAATCTCCTCACTGGATACATCTGTAATTACCCTTGCTGCTCTATAGCCAAATCACAGTAAATAGATTGTTTTGAAGTTTTAAATATTGGTAGTACTAGAATGTTCTCTGAGTATCAAGTTTCATTGTAAGTGTTTGATCTCTCCAAATACTTTGGAAAACATGCACTACATAGTTGTGATCTGGCCCCCAAGAGTAATGCTACAAGGCAGGAAGATAGCACGTGTATTCTGTTTATTTTTAGTTCAAATTGTGTTGTTTGTTTCATAAGAATTTCAGTATTTAAACCTTTGCCGTAGTTCAGAGTTTTAGTGTTCCTGGATTTAATCTTAGAATAACATTGAATAAACCCCAAGTTTTGGAAGTGTGGTACACTCTAGCTTCTGTTGTACCCTGCAGGTTGGTGTGGTGGGTCTTTTACTGGAAAAATTCCCTTGACAACTCTTGAAATGTTTTGTAGGAATGCACAGCAGTTCATTGGTACCAGTTCACTTGCTGTGTTATACCTACAGAATGCTCCTCTGTGATACAGATCTCTGCCTTCCATTAGAAGAGAAGACTTCTAATGCTCAGACATTGAGTCTTGTGTTTGTAGCTTTCTGAAGATAATGAACAATCTTTTCTTGAATTTTTTTTTTCCTGAAGTTGTTCATCTGAAAGAGAACTCGCACCGGAGTGAGAGCATCTGTTGCTCATCAGGCTGCTTCAGCAGCTTTTGGCAGTACTAGATTCCAAGTTCTTCTCATTATGGTGCGCTTACCTCCAAAACTCTTCATACTCAATGTGATTTAAAGTTAACTGAGTGCAAGAACAGTGTTGTGAGATTTAACTGAGGCTCAGTGTCTTTCATTTATTGTGTTTTTCCTTTGAGATGTTCCATGTGTTACTAACAATTCATACAGCTTTTTATTTTTAGTACCTTGCAGCTTCGTTGTAAAATGCTTTTTGGATAGTGCTTTCTCAGCTGTCAGATGTATTTGCATAGGTAAAATCTGATACTCTGAAAGTGTTAGGCCTTTAAAATTACCTGGAATGAAAATTATCTAGCCATTCTAGAATGGAAAAAGTTTGCATCCTTCAGATAGCTTTGTTTTGAAATAGCAATTACATTTAGGCTTCTGTGACTTCCGTTGTAGAAATTTATTTTGTTTGTAGACAGCGTAAAAGCAGCAGCGCGATCACAGTTTGATACTGAGAGTACAACCGTCATTGTGTTCTGCGTGTTGGCAGCCAGGAGCTCCATCCCTGGTCCTTTGGCCAGCCAAAGGCACGTAGTAAACACATTTGGCTCAGCTGGAACTGCACCTTGATTATACCCTGTGGAGCAGCAGTTAAAACTCAAGCTGGGGCTCTCCATGCTGAAGTACATGGAAATGCTTTTATGAGAGCTACAAACCAAGTGTATCATTGCAGATGAGTGAGAGCGCATGGGAAGCACATCGTACAGGAAGCAAATAAAATGCTTTGGTGTCATGAAGTGCTCTAAATACAAACCTCAGGTTTCAGATTTTCACAAACACTGTTAAGCGTATTTCTAGAAACGGAGTGTCCCCGAAGTTCACTCGGGATTTTGTTGTTAAATCCTAAGGTAAAAAAAGGGTAAAGACTTAAAAGGGTGGGGGAAACCTCTGGTTTCTTTAAAAGATGGTACAGAATTTTTCTGCTTATGTTTATTTAAAAAGAAACCAACCCAAAACAAAAGAAACTCAGCTACATTGTCGCTTTAGCCTTAATAAAATTAAACCAGATAATTTTCAACCATTAATTTTATATGCTTATGATTCTGTGCTATTATTTTGGAACACTTAAAAGTAACTCTACCACAGTTTTTAATTTATTTTAACATAAACCATGAGAAGTCCAGTTAAGAATGCCCATGTATCAGTGGTTAAGATAGTTCGATGTATCTCAAAAAAAAAGTGGGAATTTAGTTTAAAAACTGGGTTTCATGTGGACTGAAAGATTATGAAACTGTTTCATAGTGTAGGTTTTTAATTCAGTGTTAATAATGTTTTAAATGTATGAAAAAATATATTCTTTAACTAGGCAAAGTAATTTGACAGTATTCCCAAGAATGTTATTTAATGTACCATCCTCTAATGTACACAGCAGGTCAGGACCTGGAAATACTTGCCTTTGCATTTTTTCTGAAACTCTGTTTGCACATTTTGGGGTTGAGCAGTAACTTCTACAATTCCCCATCTTTAGTACGCCTTCATAATGAATAGTTGGTAAAAATGGAATTAATCTGAGCCATTGGTTCCCAAAGTACACTGTTGTTTGGGTTTGTTTAGATTTTTCTTCATTAGGAGGTTTTGCATAAGTGAGCAAATGCTTACTTTCTATTTTTGAGATTGTATTGCAAATAACTTTATTGTTTCAAAGGCTTGTTGTGCAGTATTTGTTTATCAGTGCTGCATTGTAGAGCTGTTGGGTAGTAATATGAAAGTCTTGCCTGTTTCTTCATCAGATTTGAAAGTGCAGCAACAAAACCATTTTTATTTGAAAAGTGTGTTTTCATTTTTAGTCAGTTTTCATGGTTCCATACTCGTGTCAGTGATGATCTGTTCACTCTGTTTAAAAATCTGCAAGATATTTCTTAATGCTATTTTAAAATTACCTGTGATGCTGCAGGTATCCTAGATATTAACCATTGCTGTTTATCCTTTTATTATGGTGTTTAGCTCAGTGCACTTAATGTGGCATTTGGATTAGTGGTTTTCCTTGCTCAAAAATCTTGATATCTGGTTCTATTTAAGATACTGAGAGTAAAAGCATCAGGAATCAAAATGTATTCTGGCTCACCCGTATGCTGAGCGGGAGTGCTGTTTCCATGGCAACACACAGGACACTGAGGGGGAAGGCTGATGCCTTTTCCCGATTCGGGAGAGTTTACAGATCCAAACACAATTATTCTTAGCATGATTCTCTTAAAAATGAGTGTTTTTAGGAGAGAAGGAAATAATGTTAATGAAAATTGTTCATGTACATCCATATGTTTCTTGTGGTGGCTTGTTCCTTTAATCATGGAGATTTGTTAGTGCTAACACAGCTTTTGGCAAATGCTAATAAAATGTACTAATTATAGCAGCAGTGATCTTGGACACCTTAAATGAAGGGTGTTCCAGCATTCGATGGTGCTGCAAATGCTGCTGGACAAAACCTTGCTGTACCCTTTTAATGCAGGCTGCGTTCCTCTGGGAAGCTATATTGTTAAATATAGTTGACATTTCACTGGGAACAAGTTCTGAATAAGCAAAGGGTAAACAGCGACCATTCCAGAGATGATAAAGCTTTGCCATTAATTTTATTTTTCTTTTAGAAATGGCAGGTTTTAGAGCAGGTAATACGCTAAATTGGTCTTTCATTACTGTAATGCAGCTGTGTCTCAGCCTCGCCCATTTTATTTATTGTAGGAACCATAGACTGATACATTTTCTGTGCTCAAGCTTATAGATAAATCCTTCTTCCCTCAGTGGGTTGAGAAAACCACTTGCATTCTACTGTTGGAATATGCTGGGGGTTTTTTTAAGGCAAAATATTTTGTATCGAGACTGTTCAGTCACTAGAGATGAATTTCTCTCTTGATTAAAAATGCACAAACCTGAAATTATAGGAAAGAGGAGTGCAAACCCCAGAATATTGTCTGCCTGTCTAATTTTTTTTAACGAAGGATTGGAATAGTGGCAAATACTGTGTGTGGGAATTAATTTATTTGCATGGAGAATTTTCACCTTTTCCTCTGGCGTTGGCTCCCAGAAGATGATGTCACCTTGCAGCTCATTGGTTGTCAGCACCTAGTGCAGGGAAGGGAGAGAAAGATGCCGGCACAAATCTCAGTGGTGGATCTAGGGTGTTTGCGAGCAGTTTTTGATGGAATCTTTGATTAGTATGAAGAATTTACTGCATGTGGCCATGTGAGGTGCTGGGTCCGTCCTTGGGTGAGGAGATTGAAGAGCTATCAGAGGAATGAGGCGACTGATCTGCAAGAGGATCTGTGATTGTAAGTTGAAAAAATCTGGGTGGAAGGAAAGAGACAGGGAGTGCTAGTTAGACACATTGTGGGAGGATGTGTAGCAGAAAATGCATGCATGAGTAAAAGAAGAAAAAGGAGAAGCATTCGTTTTTGGTAGACTGGAATGATGGAAATTATATTAAGGGCTTTCTTTTTGAGAAAATATTAAAAAATGCTCAAAAATATTCAGTCTGTGTGAAGATATTTTCCTTTTGTGAGAATGGATGTGTAGGATTCATTTTTATGCTCAGTTTTACTGTGGTTAATTATGAAGGAAAAATAATGTTTTATAAGAACTTAAAATGTAGAAAATGCTGTTTATTTCTCATTGTCATTTTATTCCTAGGTCAGAGACAGGACAAAGTGATAAATGCTTGCTTTTATTTATGCATTTTGTCAATTTCTGTGAAATGTGAAGCAAAATAGTTGATTAGGAAATGAAAATACACCCATTCTAATAGCTGTATTTTTATTTAACGTATCCTTTTCTAGACAAAAGCTTTGATGATGAAGAGTCAGTGGATGGAAATAGGCCATCATCAGCTGCTTCAGCCTTCAAGGTTCCAGCACCTAAAAAGCCAGGAAATCCTCCAAACAGTGCAAGAAAGCCAGGATCAGCTGGTGGGCCTAAGGTTGGAGGTAATGTAAAGCAATTCAGATTCTAATCAGTGTTCCCACAAACCTTGCCAGAGCAGGCACAAAACAGAGAACTTTGGAAGGTTATGTTTAATTCATGACTGCAGTATTTTTGCAGAGACAGAACAGTAAGGGACCCTGTTTTATGTAATTATTCAAATGTAAAGGTGTGTGCATGTCTGTCTGTCTCTGTGAGTGTACATTGAGCTTATAAAGGCCTCTCATAAATAAAATTAACATCTGGAGATAGCATTTGTGTTGGTGAAATGAATATATATATATATATATGGTGTTTCTGCTGGAATCTATGCTACGCTTAATATATGTATAAATAAACTGTGAAATTCTGTAGTTGGTCTGTGGAGATGAAATTTTTACTGCAGGTCTGCACTGTTTCACGTGGCTGGATCACCCACGGACCTCAACAGGGGTGTATATTACATCTGAATGACTTTTATTATTATTCCTTTAACTGTCAGAGTGTTGTGAAATTGGTTGTGAAAGATAAAAAATGAAGGCCAAAACCCTTGTCAGGATTTTTTTGCATGGTATAGTTTCAAAGGAGTATAATGAAGAATGCTTACTAATTATGATGTTAGAACAGGGAAATCCGCAGTTTTTTAGGGCGGGGGTAATCTAACAAAAGCAACTGTTTACTGCTAAAGAAGTGACAGCTTTTTTGATGGTTCTTTTACACCTTCTGAAAAAAATACATAATTCAGTGGAAATACACCGTACTTTAGGTGTGTCTTTTCTATGAATAAGTGGCTATTTCAGTAAGGGGTTTTTGTTAGAGTAATTTTTTCATGTTCTTGTTCATGTAACGTTCCCAGATGTGATCTGCAAAGGAAAGATGAAATTTGAAAGAAGATCCACATGGCAAACAAGCTTTCTTAAGTAATTTCACATTACTAAGATATAGCTAATATTTTGACAATTTATCGTTTCTCAGTTGTGATCTTCAGAATTCCTAATAAATTGGGAAGATTTCCATAGGGTTGGATCAACACTGTCATAGTATAACTGAGAATTGATAGCAGTATGAATCAGGAAACACCACCCAAAAGACTTTGTAAAGGAAATTATCTCTTTAAACTGATTCTTAATATTTATTGTTATTATTATTACACATAATAGTAGTAAGAGTAAGTAAATATAAATAAATAATATAATCTCCTTTAACCTGAAGCATGGTGGGTTTTGCATGCAAGACTAACATAGTACCAGAACTGAATGCTCAAGATTCCTGTTTATTTCAGTATACACTTATTTTATTAAATATAAATGGGTTGTAATGTAATCTTATTTTTTTGCATGTAGAGACGTTAGATTTACATGCTCAGCAGTAAAAACATGGAGATACAAGAGCAGGTGAGGGGAAATTGGAACAGAATAACCACTCAACTGATATTTCAGTTTATCTAAAAATTCAGTAGTAAAGAAGATTTTTTTAAAAAAACCCAAAATTATTACATTTTTTTGGACAAAAATTTAAGCATGCCAAAACCAGACCGCGTTGGTCATTCCTTGCTTTATACCATCTCCTTTCAACTCTGGAAAATACTAGGGAGTGTTTACTTATGCATCTCTTTTTATTTTTATTATGTAATATGTCTGCAGTCAGATTTTTGAAAATTTAGGTTTAAATATTAATATAGTGTTTACATATCCTGCATCTTCTAGCCTAATCAAGAACATTAGTGTAGATGCCAAATGTATTTCTTAAACAAGTCAGTAATGTCATGGTCTCTCCCATAAGTGAGGAATTTCCCATAACAATATTCATATGAACATTGACAATAGGTCAGGCAAGAGGTCTGTACAGTCCACTGTCCCATCTGACAGTGGTCAGAAATGGCTGCTAGGGAAATGCACATGAATAGGGAAAATGTCTAGAAACACACTGTAATTACAGGGCAAAATGCTGAGTTTAAAAAGCTTTATTGCACAGAGAATCATGGTCTTCGAAGAGTCCGGTTAGGGCATCCTGTTCTGCTTATCTTAGGACTTTAAGGATATTTGACTACAAACAAACCTTGATGCTCTTTCATAACCACTTTCTGTAGGATCTACTTTTCAGGTGCCTAAAGGACACCTGAGATTTTTCTCCATCCTCAAAATTGCCATCTCTGTAGAGTAAACGTATAGTTCAGGAAGTTGTCTGTACTTGCTGATTTATTAAGGCTCTGCCATATCCTCCAGTCCCAAATGCTTCTGCTCACCACTGCATTCCAAGTCTGTAGTGAGTGGGTGTGTCATTTCTCCCCTTTCCCTCATGAGCACTGCTTGGGTATTTCAAGCTTTCAGTGCTCACCTCGTGCTTCTGCCACCTGTTGGTCCTGCTTGTCAGTTTTCTCCAACTCTTTCATATATCCATGAATCCATATTCAGAAGTTGCAGTTCATTTTTGGAGAAAGAAGTAGCAGCAGCTCCGTGAACTGTGTTGATTTTTCTTTCCTTTTCACAAAAATCTCCCAAGTTGTGTCAGTGACCAGCAGTTGAATCAAGTCCTTCATTTTTCTTCAGACTTCTGCAACCAGGCAGAATTTAGCAGAGGTAGAAATTGTGCTGAGCATAAGCTGAGATTATTGCAAGTTCCATTCATTCAAACTGCCTTTTACATTCCAAAGATTCTTTTCCTAGGATGTTGATTTACAAAAATGTCTTTTCCTATCAGCTGTAGGTGACAATAAAGTAACAGCTTTTTCCTGTCTCTTAAAGGGAGTGGAGGCTATCTTGTCTTGAGGCTGAGCAAATTAAACCCCTTAGCCATGCTGTCTTGCCTGCTGACACCTTCTAAACTACACCTCAGATGCATGTGTGCTTGGCTTTTTATTATATACTCCATGGAGATGTTTCTTACTGAAGAAATGGATAATTCCACCACCACCCAGATACTCTTTTGAAGTGGAAGGACCCATCCAAAATGCAAAATAAGAATTTTTCATTGTGTTGGGCACTTCTTGTTTAATGTAGGAAATGCGCTTTGGTGACATGGGAAGTGCAAAGTCATTGTCCAGGAAGGCAGGTAAAACAGGTACACGAGCACTAGCAATGTCCTGCTTGGGCTGGAACTCTCTTGTGCTGGGAATGATGCCACAAGACATTTTCCTGTTGTCAGTGGGGATGGGAGAGCTCGTAGAACTGACAGGTGTGATCACGCCTGTGGAACACAGCTTGCCAGAGAAGTATCAGAGCAGGCAGCTGTGGTGGTTTACTGCCCTGGGAGTAAGGAGTCCAGCAGGCTGTTTCTCCTCTGACTTTACTGCTTGGAGGTGTTCAGACCCTGGCCTTCTTGCTAGTGATGAATGATAAGTAATAAGTCTTCCACTTAATGGACAGTGCTTTGTTTGGCATATTTCTTATTCCATGATCAATGCGCTTCCCCAAGTTAGTCCTTTGCCAGGAAGCACACAGCAGATCTACTTACTTCTGACACACTTGCTTTCAACTCTTCATTCAAACGGCAGAGCCTCTGGAAATACACACTCTGTATGTTCTGCCCTTGCAGAAATGGATACTCCTGGGCTTTTTCTTGGCAGTATGGCAAGCAGCTTTTCAATTGTAAGGGGGACACCATAATTTACAGTAGGAAAGGACTTCAGTATGTCAGCCAAATGAGCTCTATTCCTATCCCTGTGCTGTTTGAGATCTCTTATAGGTCTTTGGCAAGTTCTCTTGCAAATGTGAGATCCCTGTTCCAAGTCTTCTAGGGAATTGCTTGTTTTCATACTATTCGGAAGCTTTATATAATCTAGATGTTAATAGGAAACCTCAGTCTGTGCCCCAAGAGGAAGTCTGACCTCCTCTCTTTTCGCAAAATGTAATTTTAAGTCATCAGTTTTTAAAATTGATTAAATATAGGAATGGTGATAGTTCAACAGAACCATGTGGCATTTGGAAGAAATGCTTGCTGATGAAACCCAACCATGACAGAAGTTTGTATTAACTTTCTATTGTGTGTTTTATGACAACTTCTCTAGGACCGGAATGTTATTCTTAGTGTTGTAATTTTAAACAAGGTGAACTTTATACTTTTTGCAGTTGTTTTCAGTAGGAAGACACTGCATGATGTATTTCAATGTATGGTTCATTGGCTTTTTTAAATCTCTAGTGTATTGGTGGGCTGGTGCTATTATACATTGCTTCCTGTTTCACACTAATAACATTGTTATGCTTTTTGAAACAACCTGTGTTGCTGTAGGATGAATCATCCAGAAACAAACCAGCGAAGGGGGTGCTGTTCATTTAAATTTCAGAATTATTGTAACTGCTGTTTAAAAAGATAATTTTGGAGCAAGAATGTTGTTGATTCCAAGTGTGAAGTATATGAAGTGAAACCCAAAGGACATACATTTTTATTGGTTTTATTTTTTAAAAAGTGTGCATGCAAAAAGCTTTTTTTTAGTCCCCAGCATAAAAATTGTGATGTTGCCACCTTCTCTTAAACTGTTCAAAGGATCTGATCCGCAATGAAAACTGCAGCTGTGCCAGTTTGAGGTTTCATGCTGGCATTATTTGAAAGGACTTTGTTTTAGAATGGTCTTAATTCTTAAAGTTAGGAAAAAAAGTCCTTTTAAAACTTGATGATTGCCAAAAAGACATTAAAAATATCTCCTTTTAGGTAGAAATCAAATAACTGGAAAACTTTGGTGAACCAGGTGAACAGTCTTGGCAAAAGAAGGCTGTGAGAACTATAGTAACACCATCCATGTTTTATGTAACTGCAGGAACTGAAGGAAGCTATTCCAACTTCTTTGCTTTTCTTTTAGTTCTGTTTCCTAGTAGAAGACATTTTGAAGCATTTAGAGGCTTTAGTAGGAAACAATTTAATTGGAAAGGCTCTGCATAAAACAAATGTGATACTGAAAAATAGATAGGTGAAATCTTAACCTAGTTGAAGTTAACCTCATTAAAAGTACATACTGTAGTTAAGAACCATTTGTGTTAAAAGAGCTTCAATAATTATGGAAGTGTAAATACGAATTGTTAATGAATAGACTTGAAACAAGATAGACTCATGCTCTCTGTATCGATTGTCTCCAGACTCAAGAAGAGGGTTCTGTCTTTACTGTATAAAGGCTTTGTAGTAATCAATGCTCACGGGGGTTTTATAACTTATAAGTTCAGGGGTCTTTCCTCTATTATTTGTTTAACCCTCATTAAGTGATTTCCAAAGTGCTGTATTTGTCATATGAAGTAAACTAGGATTTTTTTTTTACCATACTGGTCTTTTGTGTGTCATAAATCTACTTTGAAGTGATATTGGTCAACAAAGCATCCCTGACATTCTGTGGTACTTGGTTTCCTTTTTGGTTTCCAGATTGTTGAGAAATTCGAGGATTTTTCTTCAGAATCCCAACTGAAATCAGTCTTTTTGTCTTTCTGAGCAGCCTTTGAGATTAGCCTTAGGTATCAGTCTGAATCACAGGATTTGCTACAGAATGCCTAATTGCTTACTTTCTCCCACAGTGAATGTCAATTAACTTCCATCCCAAGAGATCCTTGCCCCTGGAATTGCTGGTTGTAATCCTGTAGTCACGAACTACAGCTATTTTAACCTAATCTGGAGTTCGGGGAAGGAGGAGCACTTCCAGCTTTCCGGGTTCTCTGAGAGTTGTTGGATTTTGTTGTTGTTAATGGCAGTCCAGGTTAGGGTTCTCTTGCACGTGGTTGGTGATCTGTTCCTGTTGGCCATTATAAATACTGTACCATCACTGGGTTTTCCATTCCTGTGGCAGATACCTTCTGTTGCAAGGGTATTGAAAAATCCACCTTAATGAGGAATCTGAATGAAGATAAACATGATAAATTATAGATATATGAATACACACCTATACATACACCTTCAGAAAATATGTGTCCCTAATACCATTCATTAGTCTTTGTTTTCTATGTGTCACCCAAGTTCATACTACTGTATTTTGCACTTAATTTCTAGGGGTTTCAATTAGATTGTAGGATTCATTATAATGGTATAAGCATGATACTGTATCAGTCTTCTCTCAAAAACCTCATAGTCTGGAAGTTGCCTTATAAATGGCTCAAATGGGGAGAGAGTAACAGTGGAGCACAAATAAAGAGATCTGGAGATAAGGGCACTCTAGAGTGTGCAACCTGCTTTTGACATCTCTACCCTGTGTTCTGGTCCCAGACATCTTACTGGCAATCATGGTCATACCAGACAGTGATGAGAATAAGGAAGACAACCCACCCCTTGTTTAGTTGCTGACACCGAGTACTGATTTTTTTTTTGAAGCAGTAAGAAGGGGAAGCAATTTGTTTATATTTTCATGCGGGTGAATCTAGAAGGAAAAGGAGGAAGGAGGGAGCGGGAAGATGGACTGAAATCAGCTGCCCCTGCCACTTTGAGTCCTTATGGACTGTGACTGTGTTGAAGAATAAGCAAAGACAACCATTCCAAAACATTCCTGCATTGCTGCTTTGCAAAGTAGCAGGTGTGATTCCTCTTTATAGGGTGATGTGTCCATGTGTGGGAGAAGTGTCTGTAAAAAACCTGTTTCATTTCTTTAGACTATTGTGTATGCTCTCAGAGAGAGAAGCAGGGAATGCAAGTTATTTTTGTAATGTAACTGTTTGCACCTATGGTGCAAATATTTTTTTCCAACAAATAAATTTAAAATATAAGAGAAAAACAATACATTAAAATCAAGTCACTGACATTCTGTCTTGTCCTAGTGAACTTTTAGAAGTAAAAGATAAAGATGTGTTTTCTTGTAAAAATTGTAATTGTGTAGTTTGCAATGACAGGTTATGTGAATTCTAATTGTTCTTAATACAGTATCTATTTAAATTGTTTCAGAAAAGAATGCACAAATGAGAAGTGACACCAGTGATGAAAATTCTGTTTTACTGCAACTATTACACCACACCCCCCTTAAAAAATTATGGTATCCCAAACCATTCTGTTTTGGCAACACAAATTACAGATCATACAAATGAATTGTGTTCCTAGTTCTTCTCAGTAATTTCTGGAATATAAAATAATTAGTGCCATTTTCCCCGTTAAGGTGTAAAACTAGGAACAAATTAAAATGTAAATAGATAATTAAAAAGCTGTATTAAAAACTGAAAACAAGACTAATGCTATCACATTCATAAAATTAGTATAACTTCAGAACTCACCTGTTGAAATTGGACGAACAAGCCAGGGTCTCAAATTTAGGTTATTTTAATTATTTATGAAAAATGAGTACCAATAGAGAAAAGAAATACATGAGTGCCTTGAAAGATTACCACGTAAGCATGAAGGTTGTGCATGAGTTGAAAGATGACTGTATGAGCTTCCAGCTGAGTAGAAACCAACAATAATCAATTTGAGATAAGCCTAAAAGAAGTCAGGCATCTGTATTCTTGCTTCTCATGGAACTACTTTTTTTTTCCTCCACATCCAGGGTTAGGTCTTTACCTAATGTATGCTGTCCAGACCTCGTACTAAGTAAAACACTATTAATTTTTCTGTTGCATAATTGTCTTATTTTTCTTTTTATCAAGCTCAATAAGCTTGATAAATGCTTATTAATTGAATTGATCTCCACAGCATGCCTGTGAAGAGGTAGTATTAATAATCTTTTATACTTATGAAACTGCATACATCAGAGTTGAGGCTAAAGTTGTTGAAACTGTGCATTCAGTATTAAGAATCAGCTTCAGATATTACTGACTAAGTTTCTCGGGGCATGTAATGCTCAATGCATAATTCCAGAGGTATGTTCATGCTCAAGTACAGCTTCAGATTTTAAGGCATGCATGCTAGTGCAGTCACCCTCAGTCCACATAAGAATTCTGTGCTTCCTTTTAGTACAGGAGTCCTGTATTTGCTTCTAAGATGTCACACCTCATGGGTTGAGATGTGCTATCCTAATAGTTGAACACCTCGCACCACCTTCTTCCTTGTAGGCACAGCTGACTCCTAATTTCTACTTGTCCCTCCTGCTCCTGTTCTTTCCTGTGTTGAGTAATTGTATGGAGAGATCTGTTTAGCATCTCGGTCCTCAGAGACAACCCATTTACTTGTGTAGAAATTGCTGATGATGTGCAATGTCTCTGGCACGTAGGGGGAATGTTTCAGTGAAACAGGCGCAGTACAGGTGGGATCTCTGGGGAAGTTCTCTAACCATGTCTGCCAGGTTTCTGACATAGGCAGAGAAAGTAATGAATACAAGGTATTGTCAAGGTATTTGAAGATATTTTGCTGTTTTGTTCAATTTGTGCAGCTGTTCCAGCTTGAATGATTTTCTAGGTGCCTCAGGAACAATGACTTTTGGCATTGGAGGAGCTGAGGTGGACAAATTAGTTCAGAATGATTGTCAGTCACTGACAGAATTCATCTGTTGGTTTCTTTAAAGTGGGCTTTCTAACAAATGCTTTTCTACTCTGCTCAAAGTCTCTTGGTTATAACTTGAATTTTAGGCTAAGTTATTAAATCATGAACTGGAGTGACCTATGAGACCAGTATGTGTTCCTTTTGCTGTTTCTATCCCTCTCCTCTCTCCCCTATGTAAAGGTAATAACTACCATCAGACATATGTTTTGAGCAACTCAATAAGGTAATCTCCTTGTGAAGTTTTATTTGTGAGGTTTCTCTGGTAGACAGGGTGTATGCTTGCAAAAGCACTGGGAATATGGACAAGTTTATAATAACGGAGAGGTTTTGGAGAATGGGCAGTTACTTGTTTGCAGATGCAGTTGTTGTTTTCTCAGAAAATGGACACAAGGCAGCTGGATGAAAACTTTTGTCTAAAGTAGAATCACTGCAGCTTTTCATGTTTTGGTCTTCTCCAAAGTTTTACTGTCAGAACTGTGGCAATTAGCAGCACACTCTGTTTCTTAACTTGTATAGCAAAGCCAGTAGGTGATGCTAACAGTTACACCAGGACAATTATTCATTGACTGCTACAATTTATGGTGTCAGTAGAACTCAGTACTGGTTATTAAACTAACATAATTTTATCTAAATCTAGTTATGTCCATCCTATAGGATTTACCAGTGTAACTATCTAAAAGTAAGTGCCTTGTTTAAAAAAAATCTTGTCTAATGTTGATCAGAGTGTTTTTTACTGGAGCAACTGCTCCATCTTTGTTGCTCTCAAATGTTTTCCTGTATTAAACAGGAAAGCTGAAGGCATCTATACTAGACAACTCAGTCACCTGATGAAATTACACCTTTATGCTTCATTTGGATATTTGAGACTGAAGAATAGTTATATGCTTGTTTTATGGAAGGTTTTTATTCAATTTTTCATTTAAAGTCCACAGATCAAACATGGAAATAAGAATATTTAGAGCATTAGAATCTGTTAATATATCAAGGTGTGTATGTACAGTATATCAAATTGCTTGAGATAACTCAATTATTTAAAACATGAAGGGAATTTTCAAAAATTCTCAGTCTTCAACCTCTTCTCCAGACATTTGGTTCCTGTTTTACAGAGGCAGACTCATGAAAAGTGTTATTCTAGACTACTTTAGTAATCTTAGGATGCCTGGAAAGATAGATTCCTTACTGAGCTAGTGAGATTCAAATCTGTCTATACATGAGAGCTTTTATCAGAGACATTGTCTTAAAATTCACCCTTGCCATCTCAGAGAAGTTTACTCCCCTGTTTTCTCCCAACAGATACCATTATAAAAGTAAGCTGACAATTTTATCATAAGCCTGACCCAAGGATAAATGAGTAGATTTTGCAAAGACTATCTGAGAGCTACAGAAGATTCAGGAAACATCTCAGTTTTTTCTGCTATTCTAACAAACAGAATGTATATTCAGTGAAAATTAAATATGACCTTTGCATCATCTGCCCACTAGGACTGGGAACAGAATGTGGCTATTATTGTGAATACCACGCTGAAGAAACAATTGCATTTTGTGTCTTTATCATTGGTAGGGTTGTTGTCATCTCTTATTTGTGGCTTGTGTGTGTACATTTGCATTTTTGTTTGTTTGGGTTTGTTTGGTGTCAGCACTTTCTTTAGATCCACACCTCGTGTTTAGTGGTAAAGGCTGTCCATTCCACCAGGTAGCCTTTGCAGCTGTCCTTCCTTGACTTCAGTGTCTGAGTATTGCTCTACTCCCCTCAGCCTATACTTAGACTTTCAGCAGTTGTACTTTTTAAGCTGCCTGGACTAATTTCCTTCCTTGTCTCCACTAACTCATTTGTATCCTGAGTCAGCCATTGGATTGTGCTGTCACAGTGTTTGTATGGCCCCACGGTGAAGCAGACTAGGGAACTTGCTCAGTGAAACTATTCATTTTGGCCAGTTTATTTTATTCTCAGTTTAGCCCCTCCCTGTTGTAATTTACTGTTCAGCTGTACTAGAGAATGAGAGAGGTCAGTAGGAGTGAGTGGGAGTTGCCAGTTAACCTATTATACGAAAAGCTGAGTAAGTACTTGAGTTTATCCTGTCCATTTATCCCACGCAGAGCTGAAGCTGCTGTCTGTTCCTAATTTACAGCTGATTGTATATTAACCTACAAAGCCAAAAGGGTAACAGTAGTTGTCTTTGAAACCCGAATGAGCTGCATCTTTTGCTTCAGTCTCTGATAGACAAGAAATTAAGCTTTTGAATTAGCTGAGACAATGGTTTAGCTTTTTGTTGTCTTTCAGGAAAAAAAATTGTAATTGCCATCATTTTACTCTAGATGTGTTGCTCAGTAAGATACTATTATGCAGTTAGAGATTTCAGAGGGATAAAAGACATCTGAGAAACAGTATCCTTTTCAAAGTTTACTAATGTTAAATTTGTGATGCATGTTGTATCAGAAAATAGTTAAAAAATTTTTAGGGAAGCATTTTGAGAAAAGCATTGGAACAAAAACTGAAAGGAAGTTTTAGAGTTTTTGTTACTCCTAAGTTTCTGTACCAGGTTTGAAATTCCCTTTTTTCACTGGGGTAATTTTTGGTTTGAAGTTTTTGTCGAAAGCCCATAGAAGTAGAAAAAAACTGAATTGGACTAGTAAAGGCATACTACCAAAATACAGATTGAGCAATTTTTTTGTATTTTTAGACCAGCACTTTTGTACTTTATTAAACAGTTAGGCATGGTTTAATTAAACAGTTCTTCATTTCAAAACAAAAATACCAGTCCGGTATCACTGTCAATATCTTTCTTCTCCCATATGGTGTTGTCTGATTGTTTTGTCATCCAGGAAGGTACAGTGTTGTAGATACCAGTGGGGAGAGCATCAAGGCAGTAGAGCAAACGAGCATTCCAAAGTTATTGTGATATGTTGGAAGGATTTCAAATGTTTCAGTCTGAAGAGGGGAAGATCTCAACCACAGGAATTAACTCCTGGGTGAAAAAAATTATTTTGCAGAAGTCTGGGTAATTCCTTTGCTTGCATACTGGTGCATGATACAAAGACTCCCTGAAACAACATCTCAGCCTTGGCCATAACTGGTCTACTCTGGCCTCCAGTCGGGAGCTCTGGAGACACACCATCTATAACGCTGCTGATGGTTTTGAAAAAGCACACAGGATCACTCTTGAGGAGAAAAGGCAGTGCAGAAAGAATCGTGCCTTGCAGAATATACCACCTGAGGAGTCTTTCTGCTGTGCCTTTTGCAACCGGATGTGCCTGTCTTGTATTGACCTTTTTAGCCACCAGCGTGCTTGTAACAAATGTGGGTAGAGCCCTCCCCAAATCTTCATTCACGAAGCCGAGCCATGATGATGATGATGCTGGTGCATGCATTCCTTTGCATGCTTTCTGGTGCTGAGTTATTCTTAGTGCTGAACTCAGCCTTATGACTGGAATAAACTTCGTTCAAAAAAAAAAGAAGGACTCCTAGTGCCTTGCAAAATATTAGAAATCCTTAAATTTAACTCATGAAAATGTCATGTCTCTTACCTCTCTACACTCAGGAAGTGAGGAGTTTATTTTCTTTGCCTCCATTTCCAGACTCATTGAACTTAAGTTAAAAACAAAACAAACACAAGACATGCACACACACCAAAAAAAAAAAAAAAAAAAGAAAAAAAGGAAAAATCTAACAAAACCTCAAAACCAAACCCCCCCACAACTCCACTAATGAAACTCAGAGGGTCTTCAGCTGCTGGATTTCTTCCATATCAAGTCCATCTGTTTCATTTGGTAGGTTGTTACCAGCTTCCTGAAGTAGAACTCAGGCTTGTGGATCTCTCTGTGAGTCCATCTAACTACAGGGCTTGAAGGATAAGAATAAGTAAAGGTTATGAGTGAAGACTAACAAACTCTGTAAAGAAATGTCTTGTGTGTATTTTAGTTCCTCTCCTTAAAAGAATTTTTTCTTCTGTGTCTCAGGTGAGGGAAACACAGATTCAGTGGGCTAAGTCCAAAGACCACGGTAATGTCATTACCGAGTTGATGAGGCTCTGGATTTTAGCTATGTGCTGAGCACTTAAAGATGTTAAAAATGCAGTGGGGTTAAAGCCCCTTTGAACTGTTTATAGTATTCTTGCCATTAGGAATGCAGTGGCTGAACTTGTCCATATTTGGTCTAAGGATTATGTGTTCTGTGGGGAGCACTGAATGTGCACTATTGAGACGAAGGCATTAATGCTAGAGAGAGGTCTAAGAAATTTATAATCACAAGCTTGGTCTGAGAAGGTAAGCAACAACAGCAACAAAACAGCTTATTAAAATATGTGTGTTCTGTCAGATGCATGGTTTTGAGTCTGGAGGCAGTACTGCTGAAATGAGAATTTTCTAAAGCTCTGCTGTTGCTTTTGTGGAGGAGAGTCAAGCCTTACAAAAACATGAGAGGTTCTTTGAAGACATCCGCATGTGTGTGACTATTATGTTTCTTGTTAGTACAGTAAAATACTTTCTCCTGAACTGGGAAACAGAGGGTGGAATTCTGTCATTTTTTTTGATTAGTCTCTACAGAAACAGTGACTTGGTAAGCAGAATTGCTAAACATACCTCCAGGAGATAGGGAAGGGAAGGAAGAGATTGAACAGTATTTTTCTTCCTCAGGCAGTGTAGACTTTTGACTTGTATACAACATGAAGAGAAGAAAGGTACATCATACTTAGTTTTGGTATGCATATGTGATCATGCAGCTGAGGAGAAAAATTAGTGAAATAGAAATTAAATGTAGTTTTACAGATAACTTTAAAAAAGTGTAACTGGCCAAAAATCCCACATAACATTTTTTTACTACCAGGCAAAGATGCAATAAAACAATTTTCTGAGCGTATTAATTTCAAAGAAAAGTGGTTTGTGAAAGTGGACTAGTTGTTGAAACTGAGGAAGTGCTGTGTGTCTTGAGTATGTCAAATGGATTTTAAATAGTAGTCTGTCCCTTGTCCTTCTCTTTTTAAAGTAAAAAATTGTTATTCTTCACATAAAGGATTTTCTCTTATTCCTCAGGCTGCATTATTGGATGATGGTTTAGGTGCTAGATATATCTGTCAGGTAGCCCATGCTATTTTCTAATTTTAAAAGGGATGCTTTAAGGCAGACTGAAGACGACAACATCTACTTATTTAGCAAAGGCAACTTCATCCCCTTTTAATCTTTTCTTTATAAAATACAGGAGCACTATGAATACTTGAAATCCAAACATTTTTTCCTGTATTTTTTATGTTCATGGCCTATATGTGTCAGTTCGTAACATTTTATTTCTGTAGTTTATTCCCTTGCTAAAAAGTTGGCAAGTAAAGGATGGGAATGCAAAGTAGTTTTTTTGCTGCTGTAACAGAGGCATTTGTGTATTTATGTAACTGAATAATAATACAGGACTTATATAAGCTTACTTTTCATTTCTTTATCGCTGAGTATGTATTGCATATTGACTGTGATTGTTTTGGTTCTGTGAGACTTTCTTGGAAGCCAGAGTATTTGGGGAGGGACAAATGAGGTTGTGAACTGAGCGTCTAAGTAGCTGTTTGTACCACCTAGTTTAGCATGGTGCCCTTGGGCCAAATTGCTTCTTTTCAAGGTTTCCACAAAATTCTGCTCTGACCAGGGCATCCTCCCTTTGAGGAGCTGTACAAGTTTGCGTGGCAGAAGGGTCTGTTCTGGTTGTAAACAGCATCTTTCTCTCTTAGTTTTTTTTTTTTAGCTAATCAGATACTTATGAACTTTATGGAAGGACTTGTTTCCTCTGCTCTGTGGAGGGAGGAGAAATGGGTGATTATAACTTCTTCTTACCCTTCTGGCTGCCATTGGTAATTATGACAGATGGTGTTGGAGATACATAGAAGTGTGTTATGTACAGCATCTCTTTACAGCATCCTTGAGCTAAGACAGTCAAAATCTGTTATATGTTCCTATATCATACTGAAGGTGTCATGTCCAAATTCTCTGACCCACAAAGGCATGTGGGAGATCTTGTTCTTCATAGGGTGTTGAGATCAGTTTGTCATCAAATTTGTAGTAGTAGTGGACCCTCGTGCTAGCAAACTACACATGTATACAAACACAGCAGACACAATTTCCTGCACTATAATTAGGAGATCAGGAACTGTTAACCATGAAATGTTTGAGTGCAGCCACTGAGAATGTGATTTTTTTCAAAAATTCCTACCTTTTTGTTCTAGTTGACCACTCAGCTTCATAACTGCTTATTCCATATGTTTTTTATTTGTTCTGTAATTAGTAAAATATGTGTCTTCTCTGCCTGATGCCTTCATTTCAGCTGTGCTCTGCCAGCTAGGGAGGACATTCTGCCATCTATCCTGTGGACCTCAGTCTGAAAGAGACACTTGTTCCTGAGTATCCACATACTGCAAGAGATTGTTTTTTCTCTCAAGAAAGAGGAAGTGTTCAGCTGGACTGATTATCTCCATGTAGTTAACCTGTTTTGTCATATTATCTTCCTAATGCAATTATTGAAGATACTTAAGGATTCTGTGAGGCTTCACCTTGTGCTTCGAGTTCTAGGCTTGTAGTGCAGCCTGGACTTGTTGACCTTGTTCTTTGATTTGATAGCAGACTTGAATGCATTTCTTTAAAAAAGGGGCTTTTTTGGTGACTGGAGTTTTTGCAAGAAGGTAAAATCCAGACACTGTTTTCGAATTGTTTTCTTCTTTAGAGTTGTCTCAGTTTCTACCCATGATTTTAATTAAGTTTACAACCGTTTGTGTGAAACCAGCAGGTTGCCTTGATCCTTTTACTGAGAACTTGGGCATCTTTGCCTGTTATGTGAGAACAGTTCCATCATGAGTGGTCTGAGAAGAAGGCTACCAATTAGGGAACTTCAGACCTTGCACCAACACAAATTCTTTTCCCTGTGTCTTTGCTTTCATTGTTGAAGTTCTTGTAGCTTTGAGAAATGTACCTCATACCTCTTAGCTCCTTGTGAGAATACTGGGAAACACCGGGCTACTACAGGATTGGCAAACAAAACATGTTTCCAATTAAACACAAAAATAAAAGTGATGAAGCCATTAAATTTGTAAAATTGGAAATGCTTGGAATTAAAAAAAAGTTTGATTTTTTTCTTACGGTGAGATCAGAGTTCAAGGTCTTGCAGTTCTACACGTGATGTGCAATTCCATACAAGAATTCAGGATTTTTGTAAGTTATGTTAAATGTCTGAAAGTAGGTATAGTGAAAGATGCTTATGTCAGTTTTAAAAACTTAATGGAGCTTACATACTGTTTAACAGTATTTTACATTTATTTAGGTTCCTCTAAAGAAGGAGGAGCTGGAGCTGTGGATGAGGATGATTTTATTAAGGCATTTACAGATGTTCCTACTGTACAGGTAAGATACTGTGTATATTTGTGTTTGTTTTCAGAAATATACTATTTGCAATATCTGTTAGCCTGCTTTTGAAACTTCTGTAATTTTACAGTGTTCTAAGTAAGTGTCATTACTTTTACTTCTTCCTGAATTTACAGTCTCCATGGAAAGGCCTTTACTTTTTCCAGTTAGTTACCAAAAAACCCCGCCTTTTCTTTACTGTTCTACGAATCATTATCACATTGTATAAAATCCATTCTTGTTTTTCTTAATCTTTTCAAGGGAACTACAGAAAATAATTGTATGTTTTAATGAGAAAAAGTTTTCCATAACATTTGGAAATTTTAGGGCTGCAATTTCAAGGGATAATCAAGTAATAATAATAGAGGCAACTAATTTATAAAACAAGAGTTGTATTTTCAAATGTGCCTGAATTGTAATGAGTGTGTCTGGCATACATGTCCTCATTGTAGCAATATTTTAAAACATGAAATCTAGTGCTTTATTTTCATACTAATGAACTTACTGGATTCCGAGTTCTTAATTGAAAGATCACATTTTAATTTCTATTCTTTAAGTGTGGGAATTGCACATATTTGGTACTTTCATACAGTTGAGTCATTTAACATACGTGTAGTTTCCTAGACCTATTTTGAATGTTTTCCCTGAGCAGCTAAGGTGTGGAAGGCAACCAAAAATTGAGTAAGCCATAGTTCCCAAACAGCAGAAGGATTTTGTAAGACTCTCTTTTCTTGATATGTACTTTTGTTCTGTTTTTATATCCCAAGATGATAGCATAGTTATTTGCTAGATCTCCTTCTGCAGGCAGAAATACTGTCTGTTTTCATGAAGGAACACTCAATCTCCATGATCCCTGTCACATAAAGGAAATCTTTGTCTTACAGTGTAAGAGCTTTATGTTTCTTTGACTCTTCAGACTGTGTTAAGAGTTCTTTGGAGGACAAAAACATGCAACTCTTAATATTATTTATCCCCATTATGTTAAACAGAGCCATATTCAACAGTACAGAGACTGTGATGCTTGTAGTTCAGTACCTTAGTATTTGTAGTCCCAAGCAGAGTTCTTTAATCACTCAGGCTGGTTAATAACATTGCAAGAACAAAAGTGGGGTGATCAGCACATGTGATTTTCTGTCTGACTGCTGGATGGCCTGGGAAGGTAGGTCATTCCCTAAACTGCAAGAGATAAAGGAGAAAGACACATTTGTCTTTACTAATCTACCCTTAGTTGAATAGGAGGCAGGGGAGAAATGTGTAACTGACTCCAAAATAACATATTTTTTTCGTGGTTGAGAATGCAAGGAAAAAAATGTGACTTTTTTTTTTTAGTGTCCTTAGGAGTAATGACTTCGTACTGTCCAACTTCATGCTTCTGGTTGTGGACAATCTCTGATCTTTCAAAAAAGAAAGACCAGGTTCCACGTTCTGAGACCATGTTAATTACAAAGGAAATTTCCATATTAGACCTGTAAAGAAAGAATGTTTATGCCCTGTAATTTTCCAAGCTATTCTAAAAGCAAAGGAAACTTGTAGGACAGCATGGAAAAAGGGAGTTGTTTGTACGTTATTAGGCCCATTCCTGTGTACCTTCTGTTTTCATTACATTTATGGTTCTCAGTAGTGTGTTCATTGAAAGAAAGGAAACTATGTTATGGAAAACCAGATCCAACTCTGGATTAAGTGCATCTGGATTAATCAAGTAAATAGAGATTACTTACAGTGTGTGTATGTTTTAAGTAATTCTTAAAAGCCAGTGGTAGATCTGACTTTCCAGTAAGCTGTTCCTATGCCTGCTCATCTTTTTTTAGGAATATCATATTGTTTACTCATACCTAGTTTTTAATCCCTGTATTGAAAATACTTTCCACCTGTATAGTTATTACTCTTACTTGTGTCTAAGCTTTTAATTTGTCTGTCTTTGATGTTGCACTTAGCTTCAGTGATGCATGTGTATGTTGCCCTCTCATGGATAGCAGCAGTTACAGCGAAAATGGGTGATTTTCAGATGCAGTCTGGTGGATCTGTGTTTCTAAAAGAGAAGTACTGTGGTGACAGGATTGTGCCTTGTATTTAAGATTACAGCTATAATGTTTTTACAGCTCTGTTTGTTTGTCATTGCTGAAACTGAAGAAAATTCTGTGTTCAAATTATTAGGAGTAACTGACATTAAGAACTAAAATATGTTTTATAGAAGTCTGATGTGGGAACTTAGGAGCAAATTATGCATTATGTCATTACCTGAGCACATAATTTCATCTTGGCCTTCTAAAAGCATAATTAATGAAGGTCAGGGCTGAAAGAAATTATTAAAATATTGCCTTTTGTTCCTATGAAATTAAAATAGGTATGGACAACATTGACAAATTGGGATTTTTCAGTGGAATTACAGTTGTCATTTCATGACAAGATAAAATTATACCATTTATTAAATTTCTCATTATTATGCCAATTGCAATATGCCTAGGTCCAGTACTGTTTGTGCCAGGTAATTATGGAAAAAATTAAATTCTTTGCCTAGGAATGCTTATAGGTTGGGCATAAACCCATTGTATATGTTGCTTCTGTGTTTGTCCATTGCCTAGCATGTTTTAATCTTGCAGCCATTACTATAAAACATGCTCTCTGATGACACACAGGCTGACAACAAAAAAGTCCTGTTTTCAGGGTTTGCTCACCGAAACTGTTTGCAAAAGGTGTTTGTACCATGACCAGGACTTCAGACTAAGTTTTGAATGTGTATTAAACAGACTTTAGTTAGATGACACCAAAAGGTGTGGTCCTGCTTCCCTTCTTGTTACACTTCATTTCTTTATGAGAAGTTGACAGAAATGCTGAGTTGCCAGAGAAATTTTTGCCTTTCCACTTGTAGGGATGAGCTTTTTGTATGTTAAAGCTCTGAACTGAGAAGGTGAATGTCCAGGTGGGTGATGGTAAAGGGAGATCCTGAGGAGGTTGAATCATGTCATGAATTCTGATGACATTAAATGTCAGTGTAATATGAAGTTGCATCTTGAGTTAACCAGTGACTAGTCCATTATATTTTTAAAGAAAAATAAAAATTTTCTTTCATAATGAAAATTTAATTTGATAAAAATGCTTACTGACACACATATAATACTTACTTTTAAGAGTACGGTACTTATAGAATTAGTGTTAGAGTAAACTAGGGTTGTGTAACAACTACTAATAGGCTACCAGTATACACAAATATATTAAATGGTGACACAAAACTCATATTCGATTTTGTCAGCAGTGGAGTAGAAAGTCTTGTTATGCTTGGACCCACAGTTGTCATTAAGTCATTTGCTCATTTTAAATAAGTTATGCATCAGATGTTTAATGACTTCCAATCAAGAAGAAAACAGTAATCATAAGAAATAGCTTTCTAGTTTTTATGGGTGCAGTCACTAGAAATAGCTTTCTAGGTTTTGTGTAGAACTGCAGAGCTGCTGCTACAGTGTACCTTGGAAGAACTCACACCAGCTGTGTGGTAGTAAGAATTTCAGTTTTGATGGTAAAGCCTGTTCAGAAATTGTTTTCCGTGTGATAGTGAAGCTGGCCTGGGTGTACTAATTGGTCTGCTTCTGAAGAGATTTCTACTCTGTTTATCCTATAAACCCAGTATGCAGGTGGTTTAGAGTATGGATGTCTTTCGTCTCCTCCATGTTCTGGCATGGAATACAGAGACCTCCATAACCATTGGAAATGCACTGGAAAAAAGTAGATTCCAATAGAGTCAAGGTCCCTTATCTTCTCTAAGTTAAAATCATTGGATATGCCTAGGAAACTGGAGAACTAGATTGTGTTTGGAATAACCCTTGTAGTAATTTGAAGTTGCCTGGGAAAATAATATGTTTTATAGAAAATAATCATTTAGCTTAACTGTAGAGCAGAAGAAAGACATTCCCTCTTTTTTACTGTAAAATAAAAGACCCATATATACATGCAGAAATCTGTGTCTTCAAAAGACTAGTGTCAAAGCTATTCAACAATTCATGCAAAGCCAGTTGTCCTAACCACTGACCCTTGTTTCTTCTATGTGCTCTTGCACGTACAAAAGTCATGTCTTGTACTTAAACAAATAATGAGGGAGCATCAGGCCCTATTATGTAGGTGCTGTGTAGGATATCATGCTGGGCTCCAGGTTTCACTGTAGAAAGGTATGAGTTTCCTTGAAGTCTTCACCTATATGTGCCTGTCCCATGTGAATGTCTTGAATGTGTCTCAGGTGGCCCCAGATGCTTGTGTATGGACAACTGAGTTTTGCCCAGTAAATTTTAAATGTATGTAAAAACCCTTTCCATCCAAAAAATTGGCAATGTTTAGCTGAGAGTATGTGTCTTGAAAAAAGCTCTGGCCAGATTAAGTTTTGGATTTGTAATCTGCATCACATGCTCTTAAACCTGTTCTCAAACTACGGAAAAAACCCCAACCTTTAGATTTGACATATGCAGAAAAAAAGCATCCTGTGACTTACATCCAGGAGAATAGAAGGGAAGTCAGTTTATTTGACAATAATATGTTTAAATGACAAGGTGGGTTTTTTTCTTCTCTTCTTTAGAAATCTACTCTTGTGCAGTTACCAGTAGTGCATTAATTCATGTTTAACCAAATAGTGACTGTTGCATGATTAGATTGTTCAGGCTTCAATTTTGATGGTCTTACTGTGTAGCGAGAATTCTGACTAGAGGTGGCTCCTTGTATTTATTTACTGACTGTATAAATTAATAGATTATAATCTTGAAGTAATAATATATAGAGAAGCTGTGGAAGCCTTAAATTTATTTTTTCAGACAAATTTTTATTTTCTGTTGACTCACAGCCCGATTAGGTCCTCAGAGAACCATGCACTCTTCTAATGCAGAAGAGAGCCCCTGCTCCAAAAGAGTTGCATTGGGTTAAAATGTTGGTCGTTTCACAATGGTGAAAGGTAAAATCTTGAGGAAAATGTTACTTTTTCAACTTTTCTTTTAATGATATTCAGTACTCAGTGATATCTTTACAGATTTGTCTTAAAATGCCTATTTATACCTCTTACACAGTTCTCTGGAACTTTTGGGGGAAGATTTTCAGAATTAGAATTGTATTTTCAGTCTTCTGAAGCTATTTTCCTTCATCTGGTTACCTGGAATATTAATATGAATTTTCTGATTTATTTTTTTTTTCTTAATACTTCAGATCTATTCTAGTCGAGAACTTGAAGAAACGTTGAACAAAATCAGGGAAATTCTCTCAGATGACAAACATGATTGGGATCAACGAACTAATGCGGTAAACTTTTTATCTGGTTTCAGGTTTGGGTAGGTGTATTTCATAAAGCACAAGCAACCAGATATTTTAACGGTTTTGTCTTGAAGTAATTGCACTCCAGATAATTGACGAAATTTTCATTCTTAAACCTTGAATTTCTGTATGCTGAGTAAGTTTGAGCAAGTATTTTTAAAAAGCCAGAATACATTTTTGCTGATATTTAAGTGGAAGCTTTTCTGAAAGCCATCATATATATTTCAGTTCGGCATTTATGCAAAATTACATATTTTACAGGCTGACTGTTAGCATTAGTACCTCTTATGTGTGGCCATGATAAGTTTCACTTGCAGGATTAAAAAGTTTGTGTGTATCCAGCATTTATATTTTTTTACCAGGTTTATGGCATCTTAGCGTTCAGAAACAGGTATGTGAACAGAATTATGTCTTTCCGTATTTGAAGGCTAGTTTCTGAGATTTTTTTAGCTCTAGAATTTAAGTAATATAAATTTTTTACAGTTATTTTAATTACAACCATATATTTCAAAATTGCGCTTTAAAGACATGCCTGCATACATTTTTGCATCGTGAAGCTATTCCTTTTTTTTTTTTTTTTTTTAAATTTTGAAATGCATATTGCTAGTGTCCTAAACTAAATGCCTTTATCTTTTTAGCTGAAGAAAGTTCGATCCTTGCTTGTTGCTGGAGCTGCACAGTATGATGGGTTTTTCCAGCATTTACGGTTGTTGGATGGTGCTTTCAAGCTGTCGGCCAAGGATCTCAGATCCCAGGTGGTTAGGGAAGCGTGCATTACTGTAGCGTAAGTATGGTTCGTGTGCATTTGTGTGCCCTGCTGGATGCTAGTGGGAATTTGACTTAGAGGTACTTTATCAGTGTTGCAGGAAAGATTATCTTGGACTGCTGTACACTGTGACTGATGAAGAGTCAAGTCAGCATCTGAAGCCTTAGAGAAAAATAAATGGTTAAAGGAATTTGTTCTCATAGGTGATATATGTTGTTGATAATCCTGTAGCAGATTCTGTGTGAATAACAAGTCACCGTGGTTACACTGAGTACTTGATGCAAGTTAATACATGTTGCTGTGACTAATATTGAGGACCAGTCTTAGGATCTCTTACGCTTGGGTGATTGGCACAGAACTTTAATGGGACTGCTTGAAATAATAAAGTGAACTGGCCTGTAGTGCTTTGAACATCATGCATTTTGGTGAGGTAATGTCTTCCACAGAATCATAGAATGGTTTGGGTTGGAATGAACCTTAAAGATCATCTAGTTCCAACCCTTCTTTGTGGGCAGGGACACCTCACACTATAAAGGGTTGTTCAAAGCCCCATCCAGCCTGGCCTTGGACACTTCCAGGGTTGGGGCATCCACAATGTCTCTGGGCAAGAGAGATGTCCATTATAATTTTAGAAGCCATGGCTAAACTGAAATGGGATCTTCACCCTTAGCATCTTGCAGACTCCATTAAATTCAAAGGCGGAGAGGAAGGACAGAGTAGTCTTTCCCACTTCCATAATTTTTTTTCCCTCTGGAAAGGCATGAATGTAACAACTGATTTTCAGTTGCCATCTGAAACAAATACACCTCAGAGTCTACCATGGCTATTCTGATCTCCTGATTGAACAGACCAAGAGTTGTATGTTCCAACATACAGCTGTTCTTGCCAGGGAAATTAAGGCTTCCTAACATGCAGTCAGGAGTAGTGTAAAAGTACTGTGTAAATATTCTCATTCAGACCTAAGAGCCTGGAGTTTTTCTTGATCCCTAAAACTTAGATATATTTGATGTGTCATTTGCTGCCAGCTGCAAATTCTTCTTTTATAGTCTCTCTGCATGAAAAAAGTATTTGTTGTCACCCACGGACAGTTGAATTACTGTGATGTATGTGTTTGTATATTTGTTAAAATTGAGAACCTAACCTTTAATATACAAGGAAGTCAAATTTTATGGTTGACTAATTGTGATGAATTCAGTAGTTTTGCCTGCATTCAAAAGGCAAAAGAAACTAAAACAGTAAGTTATGTAAAATTTTAGATTTATATGTCTCTAAGTGTGTTAAAAACAGAAATACAATGATATTTTATGGGGATGTGAGAATTTAGGCTTCAAATTTTGGTATTTTTTCATTATGAAATCAAGTTAGTAATGTTTGGCTTTGTAATGTGTCTGCTAAGTAACAAAAATGTTCCACAAATCCTGCATTTGTGATGAGGTAAGGACGTGGAAATCACGAAATTGAGAAATTCTGTGTTGAAAGATAAATTTTTAAAATCCACTGTGAACTTTGTTATTTTAAGACTGAGAAGTTAGTTTCTGTTAACAGGTTGTGTTTCTTTTCCCGAAATAGCCACCTGTCAACTGTTCTGGGAAACAAGTTCGATCATGGCGCTGAAGCTATTGTGCCTACTCTTTTTAATCTGGTTCCCAACAGCGCCAAAGTGATGGCAACTTCTGGGTGCGCAGCCATCAGATTCATTATTCGGGTAGGTGTACCTCTCTCTCTTTGTTGGCTACGAATCGTCAAGTAGTGGCTCTTGGCAGAGATAATAACAATTCTGGTAATAACAACAACAGGCTTGTAAATCATTCTTCAGCAGAGAAGTGACATTTCTCGCAGGCGGACAAATATTATTTATCGATGAAACCAACTGGCAGCACTGTCATAGTAAAGTCGGAGGAATAGGTATGAAAAGCAAGTCTGTTTTCATGTTTGTTTTCTTTTTTCGGAGGTCTGTTAATTGTAAAAAGGCAGGTGTGTTTCAAAGGGTAACTGCTTTTAACTGATGTTTTAGGAAAGACAAAGTTAAGCTAGTACTTAGGAAGCTAGTGAGATAAAAAAAGAGATCTGAACAACAAAATAAAGCTATTTCTTTCTACACACACACCCCTCAAAAAAAAAAATCTGAAACCATGAAGTTAATGACAAAGTGTTGAAGAGGCCAGACACAGGTGGATCAATTCAGAAAGCACAAGTTTGTGAAAAAATAATCCAATAGAGATTTTAATCCTTGGGTTTAAGAACTTTCTAAGCTGAGTCCTTAAAGCTATAGCATATAGAAGAGAGGAGTGCTATATACTAGCTGGTTTTTGCTGTATGTTCCTTAAGCATTTTCTGCTGACTGGTGTTTGAGGCAAGATACTTAGATTTTTGCAACTTGTATTGATATTTTTGTGTTTCAGATGAAAGTGGGAGGTTGCCTGTAGTTTCCACATTAAAAGTTGTGGTGTTCTTAATGCTAGGCACTTAATGCTATTCACTATGATCTCATTGGTGGTTTTAGTTTTGTAAGTTGTTGGAAACCTAAGTGGTTTCATCACTCACACCTTTTATTGCCATCCTCAGTGTGTTTTGGAATCTGTACTTATTCTGTCTGTCTATGCCTTTAAGAATGTGCTTTGAGACTTCTGCATGCATGATCTTTGTATCAGCACTTGGAGTTAGATAAAATCCCTCAGCATTTCTTCCACAGACTCTTACACTGCACTGTGCGGTGACACAGAGTTGAGAGTTACGGAAGAAATACACCTTACACAGGATCATTAAAGTTATAAGAGAACAATACCGTTTGCAGTAGTCTTAGATGAGCTCAGGCATGTAAGAAACTAACTGTGTCTTGTTCAGAGGAGCACCAGAAAAGCAGCATGAAATAAAAATTCACCAGTTTTATTAAATCGGCTTTATTGGTTCAGTTCGGTTAGAAGACAAGCTTGCACATCAGCTATAGTGGCCCTGATTTTGTTTAAATTTCTGTTCTTAGCTGTAGTTTAACATACTGTCTTAGAGGCATAAAAGCAAGAAAATCCTCTCCATAGTGTTTAAATACCCAACCAATAAATGGCATATGTGAGGTGTTGGCAGAAAATTTGATTCAGTGGAAAAAGAAGTAAATATCAGAGTCAAACAGAAGTGCAGCCCCACACACCCTTGGACTTTTATCCTTTGGACTAAATGAGCGTTGATCTCAGGGTGTGTGTGATCAGTTGAATATTTAGAGCCCAAGCTATTGCTTGGAGTCAGTGTTTCGTTCAAAAACTACTACCAGAATCCAGGGACAACCAGTTCAGTTTCTGGTGCTTTAGTGTGTAACTGCAATGAGAGTGAGTCTACATAAAAAGAGAGATGTTGTATTATACTGGTGATCTTGAAGAGCTTCATCTCATCTTTGTGTCTTTATTGGATTTCATATTTCTTCTCCAGGTAGTTCTTAATGTAGTCCAATTTCTCTTTCTTCACTCTTACTAAATCAGGAAACCAATTTAAAAAAAAAAATAAGTGTGGGGGGTTGGGAAAGGAATCATGGAGAGATGGCATGATGGCAGAAAATCTTTTCCAGAAGGAGATAGGATTCATTTTAGTCAACTGAGCTGCAAAGTACTCTGGGAGGAAGCATGTATCATTACAGCCTCACAGAAGTAACAGATGAAATGTACAGTCTCTAAGCTGAATGAGAAAGCAAGCCTGAGGCTTTGATTTCTTTGCAAAACACTTTCTAGAAATTACAATGCCAGTAACTCCAAAGACTTGAAATGTACAGGTTTCTTCAGCTGTAAAAACATTTTATTTTTATCCCTGATATTGCCTCCTGTCCCTTTCTGGCAATAATATGCCTCTTTTCAATTTGTGAACTATGCAAAATGCAAACAAAGTCCCTAAAATCATGTTTAAAAGTGTATCAGTATGAACAAATGCAACTGTTAGGCTGTTCCACATTTTTGATTAATTCCTTCCTAATTCTAAAGTTGACAGTATTCTGTGAGCTGATCATTATCTCTCTGCTTTTATGGTGATTTGTGTGTTTGTATCCTGCAGGTATAACCTAAGGACAAAGCATGATACATGAAATAGTACTTTTTAAGCTGTTGTTTGTTTTTATTAGCCTACAGTTTCACACTGTATTGGGGAGTACTTTAAAAATTACCGTAGGTATTTAATAAAGGACTCAAGAAATTAACTGAAAATAGATTTGTTGAACCACGTTACTCTTACTTGGAATTAAGATATTAGTACTTTGTGCCTGCGATTAGTTAAGATAAGCTGAAGTAAGGCTGCTTTAATTCCGAATTCAAGTATTTCATTTGGATTTAATGTAGTTTATCTTATCTGCCTTAAGTGGTACTTCAGTAGTTTTCTTTTCCCATCAGAATGTTAGGTGTTTCCATATAGGTTATAAATATAAGCTTGCTTATGTTATGTGTCAATGCTTTTATTACTTTATTGACATATTTTGCATTAAAGGGAATTTGGTCTTTGTAGCACAAAATATATTGATCCCTAAAAGAATGCCCATAGTTTCAGGTTTATTGATTTACTTTTTGTTCCATAACTGATTTTTAAGACTGCTATTACTTTTTTTTTTCCTGTGGCAAAACTAGAATAACACCAACCTCCAATTCCTTTGAGACAGCTGCGTTTGAACCTTCATATATTACTTCTGACAGCAAAATATTGCGCATCATGATGTGATTGTTGATGGCATCGGAAGTGACTTTTGCTTGACCTTTTGGAAAAAAGTAGCTTTAATCAATTGGCGTGCTAGCAGCAGTCTGTTATTTAATAGTATTCTATGATTTAGTTTTGATAAGCATTTTATTATGTTGCTAATTCTCTTTGACTTAATTAGTACAGTACAAATTCAGAATTTAGAAATGCTTTTGTCATTAACTGCTTTGTCCTTTTTTCTTGTTAGCATACTCATGTGCCACGACTCATACCTTTAATAACAAGCAACTGTACCTCAAAATCAGTTGCAGTTAGAAGGTGAGTACCTTATAAATAAAAAGCAACAACTTTAATAATTTTCTAAAATATGGTTATCATATGTTGAAAATTAAAAGATTTGAAGATTTATGGCCGTTAACGCTGAATACACAAAATTGTTATCCAGAAAACTACCAAATTAATTTCAACCACTTGCCTCCACTTGCAGTGGCTTTACTGAGGAACATTAGACTGTAGGTGGCTTTGGTACTGTGAGCATCAGTAAAGGCAGTGTTTCCACACTGCTTTCATTCCTTTGGAAAGACAACAAAACACTAGATTGGCTGCAATAGTGAAAAGCCTTTCAGGGTTTCTTGCCCTGCCTTGCTGGTGTCCAAAGGATTTGAGCAGAATAAAAATAAAATCTGTCCCTGCAGAACAGGTCAAAGATGGTACATAACCAGAAAAAGTCACAGTTCCAGGCAACTGAGTCTACTAACTGTTTGAAAACTTATACACCTCCCTAATCTGTGTCAGTTTGATTTTTTTTCATCATAATGTAGCTTTAGACATAGTTTAAAGTATGCCTGTTGCTAATGGCTGTTTGCTAAATTGTCAAGATTTCCAAATTAATAATGTATATGGTTATATAACTTCATTTGTACAGTACCAGCAAATCTTTTGGAGTGCTTTCTATATGCAGAGCCCTGTACTAATGATCTCATGTTTTCCTTTATGCTACATGCTCAGTAATGACAGATGAAAGGATGGGAATAGTGTTTGGGACAGAAATACAGTGCTAGAGAAATATTATATTGTGTCTTTAAGTATTTATTTTTTATGTTAAGATTTTATACTCTGTACAGTTTTTTTAACTTGATTGAGTTTTGTCTGTTATTTTGGGGCTAATACAATTAACTTAGCATATGTGTAATAACATGACTTGAGCAGTGCATGGTTAATTGAACTACATCTATTATTTTGAAGCTTAAGATTAATTAACCTGCATATTTGTTTTCTCTACAGAATATTTTACTTTGCAATAAGCTGACCGGTGTCCTTCCTTACTTGAGAGATAAATGTACTTTTATTTCATTTATTTTCCTCAGGGGTAAAGAATAAAGTTAGTGTTTATTCCACAGCCACATTAGAGAAGTGAGTATTAATTATAACTTTTGTTCTGTCTTTATAGGCGCTCCTTTGAATTTTTAGACCTGTTGTTACAAGAGTGGCAAACACATTCATTAGAAAGGTATGGACCAGTATACTTTTTTCCCAAGAATGAACTGGTAATGCAATTTAAGACAAAAATATTGTCATTGAATCCTTTAATTGGATTATGTTCAGTGTTGGCCAACCTTTCGAGCATAGACAGCCTTTCTGGCACAACAGGTCACATGGCTCATTCGAGTGCCGGGGAAAGGAGAGCTGTATGCTCCAGCCTTGGCTTCCTCTTGCCCCCTCTCCTTACCCTCTGCCTCTTCTCCTGTACTGCATGTGAGCAGTGCATACACAGGTAAGCGTCTGTCTTTTCTCCTGGAAGGAGGAAACTTGTGTGTTTACCATAAAACAGAGCAAGCGAGATTAGGCTGGAGGGCTTTTTCTGGTGAGTAAGAGCATGCTGTAGCTTCTCTAGAGAGATGGGAAAATACTACGTGCATCAGTTCTGCAGGATGGTCACTGTAAACACGAAGTAAGAGCAAAGAGACTAAAGGGCATCCAGAGAAGGCTCTGAAGAGTTCGTCCAGCTCCATAGTCACATTTCTATTCCTCAGGGTGCTCCTGAGAAAGGGAGCAATGGGGGGGTTCATTTGATTTATGTTAAAGTTTCTAAAAAAAAAAAAAAAAACCAACCCCAAAAAAACCCCACACACAAAACCCAAAAAAACAGCTCCACCTTTCTCCTCCAAAAAACCTAACAAACCTCCCACCAAAAACTTACCTTGAATTAAAATTTGTTTATTGTCACAGTTTTGGTCAGATTTAGAATTCATAGGCCAAAAGCTTTCAGAGCCAAATTTCCAGTAAGAGAACTTGCTATTCTTAACTTTTCCCTTTTTCTTACTATTAATATAGTAGTGGAAAAAGCTTCTGCATTTCAGGAAAGCAGGTGTCTTAAAAAAGGGTATTTAAAATAATTTTTTAAGTGTGATAGGTGGGCATATGTCAGAAAAGTAGATTAAAATCCGTATGGATTGAAGGAGGAAGCTGACCTGAACCTGTACAGAAGGTACAGTTATGTTATCAGTGTGCTTAAGTGTTTGTTTACTGCATACCTTGGAAAGAACTACTATTACTTGGAGTAATGTTAATTGAATCTACCACTGAAAATGGATTTTGGAGTAGCAAAATAGCATGAAGAGTGTTTTTCTTCTAGGCATGCAGCTGTCTTGGTTGAAACAATCAAGAAGGGCATTCATGATGCTGATGCAGAAGCAAGAGTGGAGGCAAGAAAGTGAGTTTTGACTACATTTTCCTCTGAAAAATTGTATGTGTTAGATGAGTGGTAGAAGGCTCTAATCCAAGGTGAGCTGCTAACTATGGCTTGATAGAAGGACATAAGTTAGCTTGAAAATTGATGTTTCTGTTCTTCAATTACTATTTCGTTTCTTTTGCAAAAGACATTCTGAAAGCTGAGTCAGTCAATACTGTTGTGCAGCATTTGATGATTTTACTGAAACAGGAGTTACAAAGGCTGATATTGCTGCATAATCATTCTTCACCCACTGATTAAGCACTTTGACTAGCTAGAAGGTCAGAAAAGAATTCCTTTAGCTTCTCCACAGGACTGTTAAGTGAATGTGAGAAGTTCAGAAGACAGACTTAAGTTATTTTGAAAAGATGAATTTAGTCAATGTAGCTGTTTTCTTTTATGATTTGATGAGCAGTATTGTATACATTATATATTTTCAGTCTGAGTTCCTTTCCCTCCCATCCATGGTTCATTCTGTAATCTTTACTTCCTGACTCCACACTTTAAAGACAACACAGAGCATTTACATGTGGTTATTCTCTTTTGCAGGGCTTATATTGGTCTTAGAAATCACTTTCCTAGTGAAGCTGAGACTCTGTACAATTCTCTGGAACCACCCTATCAAAGAAGCCTTCAGACGTACTTGAAGAATTCTGGCAGTATAGCATCTCTCCCTCAGTCAGACAGGTCATCCTCCAGCTCACAGGAGAGCCTCAAGTAAGAGACATGTAACTGTTTGTGAGCCAATAAACAAATGCAAATTGTTCCTCAAGAGCAAATGAACCAGGTTCCTGTTATATACACGAAAGCTCCAATTTCATTTTGTCACTTCTAATTTTTTTATTGTGTTTTGCTATGTGACAGTATTACCCCAGCAAGGTGAAAAATAAGGGCAGTCATTAACTGGATTTTAGCAGGTTGTTCTTATATGTATTTATTGTTTAGCAACCTCTGTTAACACAGAATATTTTCAAGGTTTACATATTAATGTCTGGCATTCTGGTGCAATGAATAAATCTAGGAAAGGTATAATGGTGTTCCTCCTATTTTATCCCTTTTTACTGGCAAGCTTGAGAAAGGGACATCAACAGTGAAATTCATTCAGATTGCAGATCATTTCTTTTTCCTTGTCTTCACAGTTCTGAATATGTATTTAGCAGTAGTTTGCAGCTATTCTAGTTAGTAGAGGATGGGGTCTGTGCTGCAGTCAGTGGTGTATTAAAATGCGTAGACATTCTTGAGCTGAATAAATTAAAGTTTGCTTGGATACCAATAGCAAAAGAAATCTACTGCCCTTTTAGTAAGAATGTGAAGTAGTAATAGTATGTGGTGATTTTTTTTCCTTTAAATTCTAGAGAGCTTCCTCAAAGTATTAAAACCTGTTAAGATTTCAATTCAGATGTTTCATTACCAAAGCCAGAGAACTTTTCTGCTCACTTTTGACTTGAAAGCAAAGACTGCTTCTGGCATATTTAAGTTAATTTTTTTTCTCCCTTTCCTATGATACTCGTAATTATAAAAAACGTTTTAAAAAATAGTCTGTGATGTAAGCTGTTGCTAGCACTTCTTTGGCCACGAAGAAATGTTTATTCAGAGATTAAATGTTCTTCTTTAAATTAATCTATATTCCCTATCTGAAAATCAATGTGCAGTTAATGAGTTGCTAGTAATAAACTGTTAAAAACTAAATTACAGGGAAATTAGAATCTTAAAATACTCTTAAATCTTCAAGTATTGGTTCCTATATTGCAAGACATGTAAGTACTGCACTACAGAAAGTGAGTAGTAATATAAGAAATGAACAGAAGAGATTATGCTATTAAAAATTACTTACATTTTAATTGATTTTTCACTGATTTTGCATTCAGATGGATGTTATTTTTATCTTATTACTCAGAATTTTATTTCTGGCTTTTAATATAGATACTGAATTCCCCCTGTGTAGACTAACTTAGGAAATATGGGAATGGTTTTCCTGAAAGTGTGATCCTCTGGGATTTTTGAACCTCTGAACTTACAGGTCTTACAGATCATTGATCCAAAATGGTTTTAAAGAGGATGATGGCATGAGAGAAATGTGGTGACTTGTGCCTATCTATATCAAACAGTTTATAAAATGTTGTTCGCAGTGGTGACAGTTGTCTGGGACTTCTGTTTGGAGCAAGCTGTAAGATCAGGATGCACCCAGGAGTTCTACCTTGGCCTCTTCAACTTATTTGCATCAGAATAGCCTTAAAACACTAGCTAATAATGTCAGAAAAGCAGATTTATTCATAATCAGCTGCAAATACATGATCTTCTGTGAGGAGATAGGTAATGGTGCTGACCTCTGTATTATCCTTGAGCACCTGAGCTGGTAACTGGGATAAATATTAGGCATAACTGGGATAAATATTAGGCATAACTGAGCTGGTAACTGGGATAAATGCCGTATTAGGCATCTCTTTTTTCTCTGCTCTTAGGTTTAAAAGTGTAGAGAGGGATTATTTTTACTAAAGCTGTGACTCTGACTCAGTTTATAATTTGACTACTGATGAAATATTCAACTATTTCAGCAAACACAAACCTTCAGGTACTCAATCAATGAATAAACTATCATACTTTCTTCTAGTAGTCTTTTGCTTTTCCCTGGTCCCTCTGGCTGCATTTTACCCTCCGAACCAGGCCGAAGGATGCGCTCGCAGTTAAACTTGAGTAGGCAAAATGGTTTTGCTTGTTTTTGCAATAAAAAGGAAATTAAGAGAAAACACAGAGAAAAAGACATGGGATTTTTCTCCTTTTGTAGATTGTAGAGACCTCTAACATTTGAAGAGGGGAAATGGAGTCTAGCTGCTTGGAAGTTTCAACTTTTCCCTTTTTAATTTGTAACTCAATTCTTGAGACATACAGGACTGGAGGAGGCTTATGAGTTGTACATCTTTTTTTTCTTGTTACTGCAAACACCACTTCATTTCTGTTGTAAATAAAGCTTTTTGGTTAGTTTCCCCTATTTTTGTTTAACAGCTGATTTGTAAGGTTGTACTGACTATCTTAAATGTTTCTGTGACCAAGCCTGTAATACCTGAACTTTAGCAGAGTGTGCCTGTGAGTAAGTGAATGATGAGTGCTTTATGATGAAGATGTAATTTTGCATAAAGGATGATTCTGTTTTTCTTGTCATTCTGTATTTAAAATGTTTATCTAAAGTATGCTGAGAAGGTTGAAGGGGAGAAAAAACAGAAGATTTTTTTTTTCTCTCTTTTTTTGTTGACTTTTGGATCTGATACATGCAACTTACTTATTGGGTTTATGGACTTTTTTCAGTCGACCTCTGTCTTCTAAATGGTCTGCAGCCAGTCCAGCAAGTTTTGCAGGCAGAGGTAAGGTGGTAGCATTATGGTGTAGTGTATAGTAATTGATCTTTATATTCTTAAAATTAAAAGTTCTAAATGCAGCTTAAAATTTTACTGTCTGAGGATTTACCCTGTTTCCAAGTTAAATAATGGTATGTGTTGCTACAAACTGTACCTGGGGCTAGTAGTGCCTCACACTCGCTTCGCATTTTATGTAGTTTCAGTTGCTGCAAATATAAGACATAATTTGTTATTAATTGATCATCTCTCCTGGAGTTTTGTCATGGAACAGTCACTCTCAAAGAAACAAAGCATTATTCTTTGGTCTGTTCATGATTATAAGTCTTACATCAATTGGAAATAAAAGACTCATTGTCCCTTTCATCTGTTCCCGTGTAGCTGTTGCTCTTTATTAAAAAAAAAAAAAAAAAAAAAAAAAACAAACCACATATTTGTGATTCAAAGAATTTAATTTTGTCTTGAGTTTTCATAATTTAATAACTTCAGTCCTCTTTTCACTGTGTCTTAGTAACTCCTTGCGGAGTAAGTCATTGAGCTGCTTTTTACAAATGGCCTGTAATTGAGAGTGCTTGTTTTTTGGATACTGAAACTGTGAAGGGGAGTCAAGTTTTGAAGACCTAAAACAATGGTTAAAATTAATTGAAGCAAGTAGTTGAAATTCAGTAAATAATAGTAGGAGAATACGAAAGTACAGAACATTAGATCCTAAAGCATTTTAGAGTATGCAGTCAGCTTGCCTGGGGCTTTGTCTTAGCTGAAGTGTGGGAATATTTTCTTCAGTAACTCAGGGGATGCTGTGAACTTTCTTATGTTTGTGAAGCATTTACTAATGTAATAAATGGCATAATTGTTCATTTGTACTATGGAGGGAACACACAGTTGCATTAAATAATGCTAAAATTTCATGCAGAATGAAGATAAGTGCTTACTGTAAAACAGACTGTCCTTTATATGCATTTCATGGCAACACCTGGTCTAGTTTGCTTTTTACTCTCTGTAATTACTTGGTTTCTTAACTTCACTTAAACATTTTACATAGTTTTCTCTGCTTTCTGCAAGTATGTTGTGATAGTAGAATATGTTAGCCTTTTACATGTAATTTTTTTGGTTGGTTGGTTTTTTTGCTAGTTTCAGGCAGCAGCAAGGGTGTTCCAAGCCCCGGAACCCTGCAGAGGTCTCGCAGCGACATCGACGTCAACGCCGCCGCAGGCGCGAAGGCCCGGCACGCTGCTGGACAGACAGCTGGAGCTGGGCGCTTGTCAGCTGCTGGTCTGCCTCCAGGATCCTATGCTTCCCTAGGTAAGGGGAACATCTTCACTCTGCTGGGAGATATTCTGTGAGGTTTTTGGTCAAAAAAGTTACAGCACGAGACTTACGTGTTCGAAAAATTGTTGTCATTTTTAGTGGTATGGGAGTGTGGCGAAAGAGATGATGTTCTGAAGTAAGTTACGGACTTTGCTAGATGTTTTATTTTTCTTGTTCTGGAACATTGCCAATGCAAAGAATGTGTTCATACTATGTTCCTTAAATGTCTTAATCTTGAATTAATACTAAGTACCTTTACTTAACAGCATATGATGATCATGATTTTTTTGTTTCTGAAAACAGTAGGGAAATGAGCATCAGGGCTCTTGATTTTCCATTTTTCTCAGCTCTTTAGCTGACTGTTTTACAACAAGGCTAAAGAAACATCCTGGCAGGAAATGTTTTACAGAAGTGTTTTACGTGATAATATACAACATGGAGTTCATAGATTTCTTTCTGAGGATGTTGGTGGAACTATGTGTGTATGTTTTATATAGGTGACAGTCTTGATTGATAGGAATGCTTGCTATTAAACATAGAAAGTGCTAGAAGTTAAAAGAATGCAAAAAAGAATTTGATAGTGTTGGTGGTGTAGATGATAGAATCTCCACTAAGTGGGGACAGTAAAGGAATATGGGCATATTTTTGTTCTTTTTAGGTTATCTGTGCTGTAGGGATGGTAATGGGGGACGCAAGGTTCAATGTTCACAGAACTGTTGTTTTTCTTCTCAGCTTACGTGCCAGCTAGATCACCAGGGAGACATGTTCTAATGTCAGTATGGCCATAGGTGATCACAAAAGACAAAGAAACTGTGTAGTTCTTCTGATTTACCTTGTGTTTGGGGAGCTGGTAGCACATAGGCAGGCTATGGTTTTCAAAGGTTTTGGTTGTGCTTTCTAAAATAAAAATTTAATTTAAAGACTATTTCAAATGAATTGATTCTTTTCATCGGGGCCTACCTGAAATGGTTTGAACAGCACTGATTTTAGTGTTAATTTTGTGAGTGTGAGTATTCCTGAGTTAAAGTAGTACTTCCCTCTTGGAATAGCGATTTTGGGTGTGGGCTCCCTCTGGTGCCCACAGAAGGGGCAGCAGAACATGCTGGGTAGCAGGTGGATGCCAACGTTAGGCTGCTTGATGGAGGGCACATGCCTCTGGTTCCCTAGAGAAGTTTTGGGTTCCCCATCTCTGGCAGTGTTCAAGGCTAGACTGGATGGGGCTTGGAGCAGACTGCTGTAGTGGAAGATGTCCTGCCCATGGCAGGGACCAAATGATCTCTAAAGTCCCTTCCGAACCAAACCATGGGAACTCTCAGTTCCTCCTAACATAATGCCTAAAAACCTGAAATATGTGGGGTGATTATTTTCCAAGATCTCAGTATTGCCTGGTCTGTTTTGCTGTGCAGCAGGACAGATTTTGAACCTCAGACAAAGCTGGAGTTCAGCTGCTGTCAGAAGTAAAAGCTGCACAGAGCATAGTGGCAGAAGGGAAAACAAAGTCAGATGGAAAACGAGAGAAATCTTGCTTTGTTAATCTGTCTTCTTCATGCTGCTGAAATGAAGGGACTACTTTGATCTTAAGAGTTTCACAGAAAATTAGCTCTTGGTTAGACTATTGGTTTGCTTTAGAACATTTTAAGGAGTATGTGATTCATGCCCAGACTTATGTAAGCAAGGGTTGAGAAGGGCACAGGGGTTTTCAGTGAAGTAAACAGTGGTGGTTCTATGCAGGAAAATATCAGAAATAAAGAAATGGCTTATCTATGTAGTTTAGAGATTTGTTGAGTTAGAGTGGACAAGACGAATAATAAGCAATATTCTTGGGAAGGATTCGGGTTGCTGGAAAGCTTTACCTTGCTACCAAGTGCAGTCACTTTTGGAGAATAGTGTAATGGTTGTTCGAAATGGCAAAATAACATAATACTGGCAGTGTCTAGTAAAGTCAAATCCTAGAGCAGGCAGTGTAGGGGCAGCAGTAGCCAAGGAGACCAAGGTTTGTTTGCAGTCACAGAAGCAGTACTGCTTCACTGATCTTGGCCGAGTCTCCCAACAGTTTTTGCACTGTGGTAAGGTAGTTTAAATGGCACATATCTGTCCACTCTTCCCCATGTAGAGAGTGTGACTGTTGTTTGTTTAGCTGTGGATGGACCATGGAATCCACTTCAAAATATTGTTTATTCCTAATTGTCAAAAGGTAACCTTAAAATGAATGGAGTATGAATCCAAGCAAGTGCCACGTTTCAGAAGATGGGCTAATTTGTAAACTTCTCACCTCTGCTCATTTTAAGTGGCTTGTTTGTACTAGCCCAAATATGTGAAGTTAAATGACAGAATTTTGAAGATAATGCTGACAAAAGGTCTGGAAAATGTTACTATATTTCCGTAATGCTTTCCACATCTCTCAGGTGTTGCAATGAGTACCAAAATAAATAACATTGTCTCCTAGAGTTTGAATTATTTTCACCCTTACTTGCAGAGAAACATCCACCTTTTGCTTAAACAGCTACCAAATTCAAAGCCTCAGAGGGCCACAAGTTTATGAGCATAGTAATCTATAATTATCTCCAACCACCTCTTCCCTTTTTATTATTGATAGAAGAAGTCTTGCTTATGATTTTTTTAAAAGACTATTCTAGAAGCAGGAGAACATTCTCTGGTTATTTTAAATGTTGGCTGTCTCGGACATCCTTAAGTATTAATGTCCTTGTTGAGGAGGAGGCTTGAGCTGTAATTATATATGTCTCATGCTAAATATTTTAATTTTGATTGTTACTGTCAGAATATTTATGCATTACCTTCCAGCTGAACTGGTAAATATTTAATGCTTTTAAACCAGAGTGAAACTTTGTCCCATTTGTCCTCTGTCTTAACTGTGGTATTTTTTTCCCTCCTGTCCCTTACCACAGGTGGGACTTCATGCTCAGTAGCAAATTTCATAAGAAATATAAATGTTGTCAATAATGATATAAATATGTACTGATGCTTCAGTAACTGTTTACACCAAGCATCAAAGCATTTTTAAATGTTTTACTGTAAGGGTTTTCTCAAATCTGGGTAATACAGGGAGATTCAATATCCCTCTCCAAGGTGCTCCTACCCTATTTTGTAATTTTGTACCTCGGACTGAGAGAAACCAACTTTACTTAAGTTAGCTTATACATGCATGAATCAGATAAACATGTCTGCTGTATTTAATATTAATGTATTTTCCTTAATTAATGTTTTATGACTCTGCTGTGAACACCTTTATGCTAACACACTAAGTTTTCCATGTTTCTTTGCCTGCTTTTTCAACAAAGAGGATACTTCTGACAAGATGGATGGTAAGAAATTGTTTAGTCTGTCCTCTAATTCTATTAAATATTTAATAAAGTGGTTTTTATGTAAAAGTATTGATGTTTAATATATTTGTCTGTTCATTAACAAATTACTATGCTGTTTTCATTAACCCCTGTGTAATCTTGATGTCTCACTGTATGTGTTATTGCTGTATTTGTCGATGTTGTGAATGTTTGATCTGTACAGCAACAGAAACTTTATCAGAAATTGGGCATTACTCCTGTTTTTTGAAAGAAGCTCAATTAACTACAGAGCAATTCTGTAATCAATACATGCTGCTTTTTAACTAGTCTGGTTCCAACATGTTTCATAGTTCAACATGTAAAGTCAATTTTTTTTCACTTGCCAGAACAGCACTGGGAGAGAAGATGCTTGACCACATAACTGAGGATTAAAAAAAATAATACTAAACTCTTCTCTGTAAAAATCTACTCTACCTATATAATTTAAGTGCTTGTAAATCATGTAATTCAATTAAAGAATCATTTGTGAAGACCTACCTGTTAAAATAGGTTACCAAGTCTTCCACCTTGCCAAGTTTTAGTGCTTACTTTTTCTTATTTCGCCCTATTATAAACACATGGAGGGACTGCAAAGCAGTTGAGAATCAGGCTTCTCATAGCAGTTTTCTGTTTCAGGTGTGAGCAAATAATGCTTCACATATAATGCCCCACCAGCTTCTGAGCTGATTGATGCTCAGAGTCCCAGCTGGATGCCCAAAGATTCTAGTTCTAATTTATTGCTTGGGGGCAACTTAACAAGCACTTTAAAAGTTTGTGCAGACACTAGTTTGCTGCTTACTTCGTAGTTCATGTTTATTAACAGTATTAACAGGTACATGTTTTGAAGAATGAGTAGTTTACTGGAAGCAAAGCAGGTAATATTTTTCATAGAAATGAAAACACTAAGAAGGTAGATCTCTAGAACCCAGAATTCTGAATAATTTTAAAGCACAGATGTTTTTTGAAAGAATTTGAGCCATTTTTGAGCACTGAAGATGGCAAGCCTACTTCAGTAAAATGAGGAGGGGTTTACAGGAATAGTGTCTCTATCACTTAATTCCTCATCGTATTTCCTTATCTTGCATGTAATAGGATTTATTTATAACTGTTTGTGCTAAACAATCTTGAGCTTTTGCACATTGTCACTGGCACCTTAGGACCATGTGTGCAGGCTTTTTCTTTAGTAGCCACAGCTCATGATTTTGTACATATATCTATTTAAAAGTAGTAGGGGAAATGCTACACAATTGATCAGAATAACAGGGATTTTTGTTTTCTAAAGGGTATCTGTAGATATGATGTGCAAGATGGAATGGACACAGCTTTGTTCTCCAGCTGTAGTTGTTGGCTATAGCTGTTCTGATCTAACCCACCACCAGGAGGGTGGGTTAGATCATTTTTCCTTTTCCTGCTAACCTTGTCCACATGTTTTTATTACTTCTTTCATTAGTACCTTGTAATATTCCATTATAAGTCACTGTAGGTGAACAAACTCCATGAAACTGATTTCATAAAACTGTATAATGTTCTGTTATTTAGCTTTTGGAGCTACTAGTAAGCCTTTAGCCACCCTTGTGTGGTAGCACAAGGGTCATTGAGGAAGGAGAAACAGAACCACCCCTTCTAGGAACAGTTATCTGTTAGCCTGGCTTAGGTGTTACATAAAATCTGCCTTTCAAGATCCAGCTCTGGAAGAATGTTGGATTTGGAGGGGGAGTTCAGGGTTTGGGGGGTTGGCTGTATGGTTTTTTGGCTTTTTTTTTTTTTTTTTTTTTTTTTAACAAATTGGCAAATTTGATCTGGAAAACTTTGAGGCAGTCCTACATACGTATTACTCTAACTGATTTTTGTGAAGAAGCACTGAAATTTACACTGAACTAATTTTTTATAGGAATTTTTAAAAAAATACTGCCTTGAAGATACTGTAACTTGAGAAAGCCATAGCCACATTTGCTGAGAAAGTTAAGTTTAGGCTAGCCAAAGACACTAACAGCTGTTTTCATCATTGTATTTTCTTACAAGGTAGAAATAGCAGAGTGTGAAAACAAAAACTGAAGTACTCTTTGATTTTTTTGCAGGGCATTTAATATTTTTATGTATATTTTATTCCATAATGAGATTTGTTTCAAAGTAACTTAGAGAAGGGAAGGCCTGCTGATTAGGCAGCTTGCCATCAATTCCTAGGTGTTGATGTCAGGAAAAAGACCTGTCTGACCCTCCTTTTGTCAAAATCAAGCCTTGTTAAGCTCGGCATACTTGTTCAAGTGTTTTCTGGTTTCAGCAAGCTTATATTCCTTTCAATTCTCTGAGCAAAATTTGATTTTGTGCGTGTAGATCTTCCGAATAATCATGGGCTTAATTCAGAAAAATCCTCCTGGCTGGCAGTTCCTATCAAATTATCACTGTCCAGTGTGGGAAACACTGTCTTTGTGTTTTTCTCTGAGGCTATGTATAATAGTATGGTTTATATTTTCAGAAGAGCTTGCACTTTGTATTTTTATTGTCTGTTTTGATCTGTTGTGTCATTTTGTTGACTTATCTCATAAATGTAATTTTTTTCTATCGATTGTTTTTGTGTGTGGTTTTGTAACAAGTTTGGAAGACAGTACTGTGTATAGTGTTCTTGTAAATCCCTGACAGTGTAGTGTGGATATTTCTTGATAATTTTGCTTCCGTTCAATTATGGAGTTGCAACGCAAAAGCTTTAATTGTCTTGACTTGATTAAAATTTGTCAAGATTCCTAAGACTAATCTCAAAGAGGAATTTGAGAGACACAGTATTGTTTGGAATATCATGTATTTTATTATTTTTCCTGTTTAGGAACAGCTTCTGAAGATGGTAAGAAAATATTTTGTTAGACGAGCTAATATTTTCAGCTTCATATTTTCATTGATACAAATTAAGCTTTGAAAGTAGAATATGGTCTTTCTGGGGCTTTGTGGAGTTTCATAACAGACAGCTTTTGCATCTAATACTTGGTTGTCATGTAGTATTTTTAAAATTCTTTTGCTTTTATTTTATTTCTCAAGTAATTTTCATCTGCAGTCTAAGTCTCATTGCTTAACATTTCTGGTGTCAAAGCGTAGGGGCTTTATAATTTTGCATTTGTTTTTTTAAAGCAAATCTCGTCTCAGACTATTTCATCAAATGTGTTCGTGCTCTGGGAAGCAGGTGCTACTATTCTTCATCTCTTCTAGACTTGGGAGCTAATTTTCAGTATGCTATTAACATTTAAACCTGTCATTAGTGAATGGAATGTAGAGACTCCAAATGAGTTAACAGTTCATTTGCCTCACAGACACAAACTGGTTTATTTTACGTTGATAAAATTGAACCAGGTTCCAAGTGATAATTTAACATACTATTGAAATAGTGGCACTCTGTATTCCTACGTTTTTGGGCCAAGTCCTCAATGGAGTTACATGCCTTGCAGCCTCACAACACTCAGTGGGAAAACATTGCCATTGCACGGGGATAACTAGTAGAGTTTGGACTAGTCAATTTAACCATTATTGCTGGCGTATTGTTTTCTAATAGCTTAGTGAATAACCTCCTTTATCCTGATTCTCTTCTTATAGACTCTCATCTATGGCTATTCCCTCTACTTGGATGAATAATATTAACTTGGTTGGTCTCCAAATTCTGCTGTGGAAAGCCTAAAGAGGCTAGAAATAAATAATAGTCTGTGTACTTAATTTCTCTGTCCAATATTGACTCTGCAGGTCTAGAAAATATTTTAATTATACTGGGTTTAAAAGTGGACTACTTGTTGAGCTAGATCCACCCTGTACAGACTTTTGGGATTTTGTTCTTGCAACTTAGGAGAATTACAGTTATCATGGGTTTGGTTTTGATTTCATTTTTCTGTTGTTTGAGAGGTTGACTTAGGAAATGTGGTACACAACTCCACTGTTTTCTTCTGTGAATGATCTTTCAGTTACCTATAATTCATCCAACTGGGGTCTTCCTTCTTTTGTAATTCCACTGTACATGCTGAATGATTTGAGGAACATGACTAACAATGCAGAAAGCTTTAACCCAAACCCAAGAGGGTTTGGCATTTGAGAGAGAAGGGAATCTATTGTTTTATTTCTAGATAGTCAGTTTAACCTGTGTCTTCCTTGGTTCTTTTATCTGCTTAGGACAGTAGTATTTCTTTATATCATGTTGTTGCTGAGAAGTACTGAAGTGTACTTAGACTTTGCAAAATGCTGTAAAAGGTTTGATAAATCCTTCAGGACTCTATATGACCACGGCCAGGAAAACAGTAGAATCTTCAGTAATAGAAAAACTGATATTCAGATTCTAAAAAGAGGAGCGAAGTTAGGAAGAAAACTCAGAATTCAATTCGAAAAGGGTCAGCATAATTTCTGTAGTTTTATGACAGCAAAAGTAGAATTACAACAAGTAATCTTGAGAAGACTGTACCTGATAGAACCACATTAGCATTTGCATTGCCTATAGTGTTTAATAAACTTCCTTTTTTTTTAATGTAATCAACCTATTTATGTAGGAAGAAAGAACTAGCTAGCTAGATCAGAGTGGTAAAGGGATAATGTTTACTGAAACATGTAGCATGAGAGGAGAAGTATTAACTATTAAATCCTTCAAGGTGTTCAAATTTCTACTAATTATCCCAAGTGAATTTTCACCAATTGAGTTACATTGCGCTTATTTAATCTGAAGAAACTTAATAAAATATTAGTACATGCTGCTGTTGCTTTGTTTTTTACATAACTGTGAAAAACTGATTTAATGCCATTTTTTCTTTATAGGTCGTGTACGAACAAAGCTTTCAACCCCTTCTGTTGGTATTGGAAATTCTAAAACAGATTCCAGAGGACGGAGTAGAACCAAAGTGGTGTCACAATCTCAGCGTATGTATTTTCTATTTGTCAGTTATACCTGATAAAGAGGCCAAATACTTAAGCATATATTCATTGACCAATGGCTACAGTCAAAGTTAATTTTAAAAAGAAAAGCTACATACTGAGTTGTTGTTCTGTGCCTTAGGTTCATCATCGCCAGACCAAAATGAAGGTATTTTTTTCAGTGTTTTGGGTCAGTGGTATTTGCATGCTTTCCTAATTCATGTTGTTTTTCTCTGGACATAATACTAGGTTGGGTCTTAGTTTACCAATTAAATTAGATAATGTAACAGGAAGTGAAATCTACCCTTAAATTCTGTCTTCAATTATAACTTCTCAACATTCTTTTCCCCCCCTCTTCTGACCTCCCCAACACAAAAGACCGGTAAACTTAAATATGGACAAGTAATGTAGCAGAATATATAGGCTGAATGGTATCCTCAACATTACCTGTAAAACCTAATTTTTCATTTTTAAATAAGTCTACATTTTTTCCAGAAATACCCATTTTCACTTGAAGCTAGGCACTGCCCTAGCAATTTTTTCTTTTTATCACAGCTATTACCTTTACTTCAGACTACTAAACGTTCACTTTACAGTCAGCTACTTCGCTTATGTTGAGTCAAAGGGTTAAACCAACCGATTTAATGTGTGTCAGCTAATCCACAGTAATTTTCTGTGTGTTTAGTAACCAAAACAGATGCGACATTTCACATCTAGCCAAGCGCTCTGTCAGTAATTAAAAAGACCTGATTACCTCACATTCTTTGGCACTATCTGACCTACAGCAATTTGTCCACAGATCTGATGTCTCCAACAGACATTTTCTGACTAAGCTCTGTAGCATTTTCAGATTCTTACCTTTGTATAATTAAGTGAAATGCAATGAAATTAATGAAAGAAAGACAAATTAACAATAAAATTAAAATAAACTACCCAGTCCTGTAATTCTAAAGTTCTAAACCCAGTAAATTGTACCGGGTTGGAAATTTTCAATACAATTATTTTGCTATCACTAACCATATCCACTTTGTTTTAATAAAACACCTTAATGTGTTTAATGGCAGAAACATTTGTCTTCATAGCAGTGACTACATTCATCATAAATAGAATGACTTTAGAAGTTAAAATGCAGAGAAGAGTTTGGTATTTTTGGTTTTTTTTTTCCTGTTAGAGTACTTACCGTTTAGTTTTGCATTACTTTATTTTCCAACAAGTACAGTTGGATCAAACCTGATTCAGGGCTTGCAGGTTTTGTGAAATAAAGCTTTAAAACACTGTGAACAGATAATTATAACATAATAAAATCCAATAAGAGGAGTTCCCTTAAGAGCTTTGACAGTGCTCTAGTCCCAGAAGTGTATGTGAGATGAGAACTTGAAAATAAGTCTAGTTATTGGCTGTAACAAAAGTTATGTAAAACTTGTTTTACATATTTAGTATTAGGATGCCTACACTATATCATAAGCAAAGAATAAGTGAATTAATAATTTTAAAGGGAGGGAAGGTAGCAGTTCCATCAAATCACTTTTTCCCCCTCTATGAAAAGCTATAAACAGTGTCTGTAACACTTTTTTTTTCATTAGTGCTAGGAAAGTTCTGAATTAACACTTTTTGAAAATACCTTCTTAATTTGAATAGCTTTGGTATATTCTTAAAAAGTGAACACGTTTGATAAATGTCTGGGGGAGGGGTTAAATTTAGGTAGCAGGATAAGACTTTAGTGATGATCATTGTCATATAATATTAACTAAACTGTATATTCAGAGAAACAAATTGAAGCCTATTCAGCTTTTTTACTAATAATGACAGAGGTTTTTTTCCAAGAGAATTCATTTTTGCGCAGTATTAATGTCTAAAGAGTTAAGTTAAATTGATATTGAGATGAGTAGATCTGACTATGTGATGATGTATGAAAATTAAATGCGTGAATGCATCTTTACAGCCTTTTATTACTACTTCTGTTCAGAACCGATTGCCTCAAATAGCTCACTATAACCTGTCAGTGGGGGAGAACAAGAATTCTGAGATGTTTTAAGGAAGATAAACAGGGCAAATACAAATGGACAGGTGAAGGAGAATTCTCAGGCACTGTATGCCAGCTATTTGGGTGATGCTTCTTTATGTGACTGAAAATTTTCACAGCATTGTGTGAAGAGTGATGCTTGATGTTTCCATACAGGGGGTTGTTTTAGTTCCCCGGCTTATGTAATGAGAGAATAGCTTCATATTAGATTTAGGCTTTTATTTTTTAAAAATCACTGTAGCACAGATGCTTTTGTTAATGTTTGGGTTACAGCTATCTTTTGTTCAAAGATCATTTTATGAAAGACTTGCAAATTTGAATGATGTTTAAAAAATACCTTTATAGGCTTTCAAAAGCCCTTTACTCTTCCTCTTCTATTTTTAAATTATGACGTAAATGTCTCATTATTTTATTCTTATCTATGGAAAAAAATGGTTACATTTTTTTCCTGTCCTTTTCTGTTTGGTTGTCAGGTAATTCAATACGGTGTTCTAAAATTGCATTACAGTCTTCATTCAGAGAATTTCTGAATGGAAACAAATTCTTACTTTTATACTCCAGATGAATTTTAAAGAGGAAACCCTAAAATTCTATGCAAGTCTTTTCAGTTGTGCCATTGTGAGTTTGGTTTTTTTTTTGATCATCCACCGCACTTGCAGCTCAGTTCCTTTACTGTTGTGTCTCAAAAAAAAAAAAAGTTTTGATCTTGTGTGTAATTTCTGTTCAGCTGTTGAACTTTTTGAGCCTTTTTGGCAATGTAATATTCTTTTAAAGTAATATGCAGGCTACAGTTTCATGTTTAATTGAAATTTAATTCTTCAGTGTTACCGAGTTGTTGATTAGAAAACTGAAGAATTGTAATTTGCTTGTGCAGCTTTGCTTCATCTGCTTTGTACATAGCATCTAAGTTTAATTCTTCAATTGTGGAAGCTACTTAAAAGCACTGCTTTAGCATAACCCCCTTGCAGCTTTTTTTCCTGTGTGAAATGACTAAAGCTTTCTTATTTCCATTTGCCATCCATTTTTTAATCTGCTCTGCTCCCTCCCTCTTCATGGATTATAAATCCCTACCCTAATCCTGCCTTTACACTTGTTCAGGATCACAGTCTGCTAACCCCATTGGTGGTAAGAGTCTACAGAATTTGTGTATACATCATTGTTTGATCACCTGTTTGACATATCTCATTTAAGGACCCTATTCAGCAGAAATTCTGGCTCGCTTTTTTCCTTGTGCTGCACATGACTAATTGGATGTAATCCTTATGTAGAAAACAGTAGAGATGGGAGGGGTTTGTCATTTTGGAATACTGCCTTAGTAATCTTTCTTTCATCATTCAGTTGACTTAGATGTACTACTGGTAGCAGTGCTGTTAAGAGTATACCAGTGCTGTTACTAGCATAATGTTTTCAGGATATTAAGCTTCATTTGGTTTATTTACACTACACAGTGGTACACTTTGCAGGTCTGGCTGTAGAAAGATAAAGTATTAGAATGAGAGGTTGCATTTCTTCTGTATAGCCTGAGTTAAGTTTTTCAGGTTTCTGACCTTCTGAAGAAAATCTCCTACAACTCTCTGGTGCACTGAAAACTTTACAATGTTTTTATTGTTTTAGAGATAGAAAACAGGAAGAAGGCATAGTAATATCAGGTGTAAGTTGAAGTACCCTGATATTAAGAAACTTCCAAACCCTTAATTTTTGCAGCAATTCTATAGCTTTGCTTATTCTTTTGTTACTGTAGAAGTTGTGCTTGTTTTTTCCAGGCTGTGTAATATTTTATTTATCATTTCTGCTGAATAGGTCCATAGTTTGGAAAAGGGATTTTAATAAATAATCATTTCAAGTTTGAATTCAAACAATGAATCTGAAAGTATATGCATGGTACATTGTTTTAGATTTCTCCCTTCCACCCAGCATATATTTTATTTTGTTTGGGATTTGTTTGTTTTCCCATATAGTCAAGCTTTAGTCAACTTGTATCTTTTTTTAAATATGCCTCGTAAGAAGTAACTCGTGAAACTCACTCGACATGTTGCATGTTAACTCTGTTAATCTGATAGCATCACTGTGGTCATACAGTTACCTGATTATTTTTTAAAGATTAAGGAAGGGTTCAAATCAGTATGTAATTAATCTTTGGTTGAAATTCTGTTTTGCCTTTTATTTGGTCAGATTTCTTGAATTCTACAGCTGGAAATTATATATTTATATCAACTGGTGGCATGAATCAGTTATAGCTAGAGAAGAATGAATTCTTTATTATGACTTAGAACTTTAATGTTCTGTAACTGAAATATCAAAATTAGGGATCAGTGACCCCAGTTTCTGGTAGCCATGGACAGTATCATGGACATTTATAGCACTTTGTAATGTACAGTTTTGATTAACAAAAGTATAAAACACTTAAATATGTCTTTACCAATTTTTTAGCTTGTTTAAAACTAATTGAAGATTTTCTCTAATTTATGAGGTAACCGCCACAGAAATGAATGTAAGCGTTCGAATCACCTTCAGTGATGTTTTATTTAACTTCAGTGAATAGTGCTTGAAGACCCCATACTATTAAAAACAAGGGAGAAGGGTTTAAATGTTAGGAAAATAATGTTATTTTGTTATAACGTTGGTTACATTGGAAGAACTGGGATAGTGATGAAATAGCTTAGTTTAAAATTGCTCCCTTTAGCTTTCTAATGGGTTAGTTTTTTCTTTTTTTTAGTAGAAAATGTGATTAGTGAGACCACATAACTTAAAAAAATAGGAACACAGCAGTGTTTGTGTTAGGGACAGTGGAACTCTTGATGAAGTCCAGAAATATTATTTATGGTTTCTTGAGGTTATCTAGTGCTAAATACCATGTCAAGTACTTCCTTGCATTGATAATTTTAACAACCTTGTATGTAGCACTGGAAGAACTTGGACCAAGGCATTCTATTTCATATTTTTACCTTGTAAATTTTTCCTGATCATTTCAATGTACCACCACTTTCCTACTAACTTTAAACGTTATTTTCTTTTTAACCATGATTGTTTATCTTTTACGCTGTTACTTATATTTATTCATTTTATCTTCAGCTGGCAGCAGATCTGGGTCTCCTGGAAGAGTTTTGACAACAACCACACTTTCCACTATGAACACAGGAGTTCAGAGAGTGTTGGTGAATCCTGCAGCTGCACAAAAGCGAAGCAAAATCCCACGAAGTCAGGGATGCAGTAGAGAAGCTAGTCCTTCTAGGTTATCAGTAGGTAAGAATCACCAAATAACTCTTGGTTTCTTTATAGCTAAGTACTGGGAGGAATATCTACAGCTTGTATAGTTATAGGTGGATGAAAAAAATAGAATATTTACTGATATATACTGATAATCTAAAATGTAGCCGTTCTCTGAGGCTAGTCTTTGATATACAAGACAGTTTTAAATTGAAGCTGAAACTTTAATTTTTTGCTGTCAGAATGCAGTAATTCCTTACCTCACCTCCCTTTTCTCCTTCTTTCACTTTTTTCACCACCCCCAAAATACCCACATCCATTGAATTAAAGTATGATACCATTTTGAAAATATTTTCTTCATTACTGTGTGTGTCTTTTACATATGCGTGCGTGCATGTGTAAACTGCTGTGATACTAAAACGAATGTTATATGTCTTAAATCTCACAGTATAATCTGATTACACTTTATCGCAAACAATATTATTGAAAAATATCAGTTGTTTTTAATGGTATTGCTGCTGTTCTTTATTTTGTACTTTTGATTTTTATGTTAGTTGCATTAATTTTTTATTTTCCTCCTTTTAGAAAGCTTTGAGTTTCTTTGTTCGCGTTACTGTTGATTAACTTGTTCTTGAGCCCAAATTCTGAATCAGTACTCAAATGTTGTTTGTTTTCTCTCCGTCCTTTCCAAAAGGTCTTTCAACCACTGTGTAAAGAGTTGGTAAATTCCCATTTTATGCTGTGCAAAGAAATAATTTCATTGAAGTGGCTACACTTAGAGTAATCCAACACAATCAGGAAAGTCAGTAGGAAAGGTTATGACTTATAAAACGCCACAATCGTCAATGTCATTTCTTAGAAAATCGTCTGTGATCTTACTGCAAAACAGAATTGCATTAAAACTGCAACTTTTCTTATGTCTTCTCCCTTCTGTGCTTCTGTTTGTCTGTACCCTGAATCATACTAGCGCGAGGCAGCCGCATTCCTCGGCCTAGTGTGAGTCAGGGGTGCAGTCGGGAGGCCAGCCGTGAAAGTAGCAGGGACACAAGCCCTGTCCGCTCTTTCCCACCCCTTGGTAAGTACTCGGAGCCCCTCGTCGTGCATGGCTGTCCTTGCCCTTCGTTATGTGCTCCTAACGAATCCATGCCTCCTTCATTTAGCTTGTAGCTGGCCACCGTGTTTTCCCTTCCTTTGGCTCTCTTCCCCACTTACTTCAATGGAGAATTGACCAACGTGTGAATGGGTTGCACACTTGAAAAATAAACGCTTTGCTAGTGTTATTCTTCTCTTAAGTACCATGTTTAGAAAGGTATGTGATAGGCAGCATCTAGATGCCTTTTCTGAAAAGGCACTTCCGCTTTTGATAAGCTGTTTTGAAACTATGTTTCTCTTTTTATTAGAACACTTATTGCTTGGGTGCAGTTAGGTAATCCATTTCTCACTGAGCTGCCAGAGCAAAGAACATGGTGTGGCTGTCATCCCCTGCCTTGGCCTGCTTCAGCAACTGGGATCAACTATTATTCAAAATTGCTCCCTAGTCAATGAATCGTTTTAGTGTACAAGAAATACACTTCATTATGTCTCCTTAGCTATATTGTCATGATGTATTATGTGAAAAAATAGTAAAATTTTAACTTGTTACCGTGCAAGTAAATATGGTGGTGCAGATAAGGGACTGATCTACTGAGACAGAACTGTATTCTGAGGCTGCATTCCGTTTTCTAAATATGAACAGGGCAAGTAGCAAAGTCCTTTACAAGTAGATCAACAAAGTACAGTTCTGAAGTTTCAGTATAGTCTGTATAGATAGAACCAGTGATAATTGAAGTAGCAGCTGTTGTTATATAGAGAAGAAGAGGAATTAAAAACATATAATGTTCACAGTGTTTAGTTACATTCAGTTTCTACAGCTACTATAAGCAAAAGTTTTGTTTTCGCTTAGTATTTCAGCTGATTGGTCTGACACTTAACAGATTTTACGAGATTGTTAAGTTGTTTCTGTCATGTCACTGAGACTTAAGAATATTAGCTTATAATTACTTTAACATGTTGGTTAAGGATTAGGGAAGTTTCTCATCTCCCATGTAACTTTGCCAAGGTTACTACGAAGTTGGCAATAAATTTTGATTAAAGTATTTTTACGTATGGGGCTTATGGGTTGGGGTTTTTTTGATTGTTTGGTAATACCAAAAAATCTCCTGTACAATTGTATGTGAAACTGATCTCTTTTGGTGTTACCTTTGTCTGAAATAGTCTTCAGTATATTTCTTTCTTATTTTGTTTGGTCAAGTGTAGCTTACAGTTAAGGACTTTATAATACTAGCTGTTAAACATAGTCTGAAAATAGTAAATCCTTGGTTTGTATCTCAATTTGAGGTGCCCAACTGTGTGCCTAATTAGCATTGGACATGTTTTGTGGTCTGTTAGGACAGTATGGTTCCTGTCAGCCATGGTTTTATGGGCAGAGTACAGATTAATTGAATAGTTATTGAATGTTTCAATAGCTAATGCTAGTTTGCCCAGATGCTGTTTAATTGGGAAATTATACTAAAAGTAGACATTATGCAGAATCCATTAGTAAACTTGCATCTTTTACTAAAACACAGCTGGAAGACTATGTTGTAGTATACCATACCTTCTGTTCTTTTCAAAACAAAGGTATTTTGCAGATGTTTTTGTGCTTCTTTAGCTGCCTTACACCTTGATTTCAATTGCTTGCATGCAAGATCAGATTTACATTTTATAATTGGTCAAATGCTTGCTATCTTAAGAAATCTGTATTACGCCCATACCATGAAGAGTGTTGCTGGGATAGATGCCACTTGAGGTTTTATTTTTATTAATGTAGTTCAGTTTTATAATACAGATGTCAAAACAAGTACCTATACAAATAAAATAGGTGGAATTGTCTGATAGCACGGAGAATGCAAAGTAACATTTATAGGAATCCAACATTGTTTTAAAAAAAACCCCAAACAGTTATACTTGGAAGAAATGAGGATTCTTCCTAGTGTGACTTCTTATTTGAATAATTTCAAATGTCATTCAGTGTTTTGTTGGATCAGTTTTATCTTATGGGATGCTGTTAATGTCTATCAAAAATACTAAATTTGATGTTTTTCAAGGGTGCAAGTAAAGATGAAATAAGACAAATTCAGTTCTGTGTAGCTAGAGACAGTTTGGCACAGGATTGCAGGGGGAGATGTAATTTATATTGCCTCATTCTCAGCACAGAAATTTTTACTTACAAATGCAAATAAATAAAATGACCCAAATGCCACATAATTGCTTTGCTGTATACATTGATATGACGTGTTTATGTAATCTCACATCTCATTACAGCGTTATAAGCTGGGAGATAAGAACCACTGACAAGTGATTTGTAATTTATATAGAAGTGTCTATTTTCATTACATATAGTTAACACTAAATATTGGACTAATGTCATTTCTGTATTTTAGCTACGAAATTATCTTATTGTGAGTCCATTTAAAAATCTTATCTTTTAAAAAAAATGGAACAGCAAAAGTAAATTCTTGCTCAGTTTCTGTAATTTGAGTGAGAATATTCAAAGACTATTCTTGAAAATGTGCTTTGGAATGAGGTATGTTTCACCCAATATAGTTCTTCCCTTCACTGTCTTAACTTGTCCAGCATATTTCAAACTTAATTGGGGACAGGATCATTTCAATTTGCATGCCTGAAGTTCAAATTTTTAACTGTACCTTTAATTTTCAGGGCTCATTGATGGAAAGTAATAAAAGGTTTATCCCATTTATGTCTGTATTTAAAGAGCTGTTAGCTGTGCTGCCTATGTTTTGATATCCTCTGTCCTGTCTCCTTTCCCATGCTGAGACATAGTTTCTAAAGAACTAAATATTCCACAAAGCATTACTTGGAAAATAAAATGCTGTAGGTAAACATCTTCATGCAGGATTGGTTAATAATAAAATACATCGCTGTACTTTATGTAAGGAGTAGAGAACTTTATGTGGAAGGACACAGTGTTGTTTCTTGGGATCTTTACAGGAGTTAGGCTCATTTTGGAGTACACTTAGGTTAAAAGAGGTGTACTTCCCTAGATGTCATTTGGTCCATGTCAGGGTTGCTTGATTTGAGTCAGACTCTTAAATGTTCTTTGTTAATCAGAGTAAAGGATGATTAATTTGATTCCTGATTTTTCCTTTGCTACTTTATGTATCCAAAAGGTTTAAAATATTTGCATTTACAGTGATTTATTAAATGATAGGATTATATCTGGGGTTTGTGCCACTGTGGGTGGACATTTGAATTCAAGTTAAAATTATCATGTATGTGGCATTAAAAATTCCAAGTTAAGTGAACTGAAGAAAGAAGATGAATTGTTTAAAAACGTTTAATTTAAAAATTGCGCGGTTTAAGGAAGAAAATGCTAGCAATGGTGAGTCAGCTTCTTTAGAATCACTAAAAAAACAGTTTTATAGAGGTGCCATAAGGAGAGGGGTACTCAGTTTTATTCAAAAACCCTTAAAGATCTCTGGTTTCCAGTTTCCGTAACTTTAAAAAATCTTAATGAGCTATAGTAACTAACACAAGTGCTTAAATCTGACATTTTATTTAAATAAAACAATAAGCATGGGGATTACTAATTGTATTGACTTATTTTTAACTTATAATTGGACAATTTTAACTTTCTTTTACATAGTGGTGAGTTTTAACCGCGCTTGAGTTATCTCCACATAGGCAAGAACTCAGTTGTATACGGATTGTCAGCTGCTGACACAGTGGGTTCATGCAGTAGGCACTTTTTGCAGATAATGTTTGATACATGAGCTCTCGCTCTGAGTTGAGCACTTAGGATTGAGTTAACTCTACTAGTGGAAAACCAGTATCAGTATTCACTAATAATCATCAAAAATACCTAAAAAGTTCTATTTGAGTGTGGGTGTCTGCATGTGTGTCTGTGCACCTTTTCTTCTTTGAATTTAAGCATACTTGCTTTTACCCTGCTCTTAATCTTTTAAATTAAACAAAAAATTATGCATGAAATGTCCAGTGTACATAAACCTATATAATCATGTTATGTATAATCAAAGAACTTCTCTGAAGATTTTTTGCTGCTTTGTGGTACTCAATTTCTGGTGCTTAAGCTGAATCTTTTAAATATTCTCTTGTTCATCTGAGCAACTATTGCAGCACTTTGATTCCATGGTCATAGATAGGCTTTATATAATCCTGTTATTGCAGCTTCCAGACATCACTCCAGATCTACTGGTGCCCTCTACGCTCCTGATGCTTATGGGGCCGCAGGTGAAGGATGAGTACACTTTGCTGTCATCTGTGCAGTCATCCTGGATTATTTTTTCCCCACCCACTTGGTTATTCTCATAGTTCAGTTTTAGAAGGCATTATTTATATTAATTTGAGTTTTGTGGTTTTAATAACCCAGATAGATGTGTTTATGTTGCTAGATTTCGTCTCCACCCTCACATTCCAATGTTAACCCTTTTTTTCTTTAATAACAATCATTTTATTTTTACTTGCAGAAGAACTTTTTTTAGTTTTCCATTTTTTTTTTTAGTATTTGTAGAGCATTCTTTATGCATGTAGTTTTCTAATCAGCAGTCTCAATAGCCCTTCTATTGCATTTACCTTCTTTTTAAATTAAAACAAAAACCCAAAATGAAGAAGACATTGATTAAAAAAAATTAAAAAGCAAAGGTTCTTCCAGTTAAAACCATTGTTTTGTAGGGTTTTTTTCCGATGTAATATTGGAATAGAATATTTGTGGATGACTGGTTTTTCTGCTTAATCTCTTACTTTTCACTGTACCACTGAGACTTCAGAATGAAAATAACCAGTGCTTTAGCCACTACATGATTCACTGAAAATATTAAGCAAATGTTTTTCTTCTGCTTGGGTTTTTTTTGAGTATGATAATAATGTCCCAAGATGCTATTTTGACTGGATTTTTTTATATTTATTTGTGTTGTTGTAACAGGTACTGGCTTTGGAATTAGTCAGTCGAGTAGATTGTCATCATCAGTTAGTGCTATGCGAGTTCTGAACACAGGTTCTGACGTGGAAGAGGCAGTAGCAGATGCTTTGGTAAGAATCTCACACTTACTTTTTGTAGGTAACAGGCTCTTAAAATGTTTGTTACCTGTACATTAAAGTATGCAAAAGAACTTGTCATTTGGTATTTTATTGGCTTCTTGGTGAGGGGAAAAAAGAGAAACTGAGTTGCTGGAGCTGCAAGTATTTGAATTTTCGTTCCCTACAGAAGTTTTAATTTTTGAGTAATGTGCTTTTTTCTGTGGCAGACAGGAAATAGTCTTGGACTATTCTATTGGAGTGGCCCGAGGAGCCACTTGCACAGGTAGCACTAACCAGCAGTTTCCTATAACAGCTAGTCGAACTTCTAGATAGGCTGAAGGCTTACAAGAGTTGGGAATGATGACAGCAGAAGCCTTCTGCTTACCATAATCCTGGGTGCCATTTAAACTTTTTCTGTCTGACAACATATGAGATTGATGCTGAAGAGAGAAACTGATGGCTCGGCAGGTGATGTGCTTTCATGCCAGCCAGCAATCAAGCTTGAAAACTTGTGGATTGAGATAAAGACAGTTTAACAGGGAAAGCAAAAGCCACACACACAACGAAAGCAAAATAAGGAATTCATTCACCGCTTCCCATGGGCAGGCAGGTGTTCAACCATCTCCAGGAGAGCAGGGGCCCATCACACATAACTGTTACTTGGGAGACAAATGCCATCACTGCAAATGTGCCCTCCCTTCCTCCTTCTTCCCCCCCCATTTTATATATTGAGCAGGATGTTATATGGTCTGGAATATCCCTTTGGTCATTTTGGGTCACCTGTCCTGGCTGTGTCTCCTCCAACCTCCCTTGCCAGCATGGCAGTATGAAAAGCAGAAAAGGCCTTGGCTCTGTGTAAGCCCTGTTCAGCAATAACAAAAACATCTCTGTGTTATCAACCCTGTGTTCAGCACAAATCCAAAACACAGCCACATACCAACCCCTGTGAAGAAAATTAACTCTACCACAGCCAAAACCAGCACAGAAGGCGGCATCTCATAAGACTAATTTTTGTTTACTTTTGTTTTCTAAATGTTACACTGAAGTTAAAACTGGTTATGCCATTCGTTTTCTTACCTTTACTGTTCTTTAAAAGGGCGGGTTTGGCTCCTCTACCTCCCTGCCCCAGTTAGCCAAACTGAACACATCATTTATTTTGCTATTGTGACATTCATGTCATTAAATACTTGTAAGTACCCGTTTTCTAGTTATCAGAATGCTTTAAGAACATTGTAATTGCTCTGTTTTAAGAAAAAAATTATTTGGAATGTTAGTGAAAAACTACAAATCAGACTCTAAAAAGATAATTATAGCTAGACATAACTCAATAGAGGAAAACAAAATTTCAGAGGAAAAGGTCTGAAAAACTCCATCATATTCTTAGTATGAGGATTTATTGATTTCTTGATTTATGCTTTTTTCTTGACACCTAAGTTTAAAATTTGTGTGCCTTCGCTGGCATAGAGATCAGGAGGATATCTCTGAAATCTTGCCTAAGAGGTCACAGTGTGGGTTTTTTCCCTTTCTGATATTATCAACTTGCAAAATGTTTTCAGCATTGATGGGGAATGCTGGTTAGTAAACTGGTAATCAGTCTGGATGTTGGAATACGGAACAATCAAAAAACAGAAAACAATAGAAAAACAATCCATGGGACGTTAACATTTTCTGGCTATAATTTGAAAACTTGTGCTATAGATTTCTACTCATTGGTGCTTTGTGAAGATTGTCTTTAGTACTTTCAGCAGCTTTCTAGCTTACTCAAATTTATCTGGGCAAAGTACATATCAAGAAGAGAAGTTGAGGAGAAAGTCATGTTTACAATGAGTGCCCTTGAGGCTTGAATGTGTCCTGCTTCACTGAAGCAATAAAGTTTCTTTGAAGAAACTGGTTTGTATTACCTGGATCCAAAATACATGATGCCTCTAGAAATGTTAGAGGAAAATTAGTTTGTATATTTTAAGTGGAATCTGACATGACAAGGATAAAGAACTGCAACATTTTATTATTGTAACGTTTGCATGCCTGGTTCCTTGCCATGCTCTTAACATCCTGTAGAAATATTGTCCTGTAGAAATGGCTCCACTTAGATGGAAATCTGTTTATAAACACTCTTCTTGTTTTATCATAGACTGAAGACTCACCCTCATAACAGTGTTTTTAAAAGGTATAATGTAGAGTTCCTGACAGATGTAATATAAAAATAAAAAATATTACAGATTGTATTGCCATTTTTTATATGGAAAATACTCAACTAGTTTTATTACTGCTTAAGCCAAAGGGGTGTCAGTCTTCTGGCATGAAATGCAGCAATAATGGTGATCTTTACATATTTTATGTCTTTTACTTTAGTACAGTCCTTGGCATTTCAGATTCATTTCTTTAAAAAACATTTTTTTTCCTTACAGTGTCTCTTTTCAGTGTCTTTGTGATTTTTCGCTTCCTTTATTCTCTTACACATTGTGTATGGTCTTTCTGTTGACAGTAAGCCTGCTTGTTATCTGATGTATTAACTAATTTGTATTGTGATATCTTTTAAGTTATTCCATGGTTAAAAATGGGAACCCTATGCAAATTGCAGTAGTAATTAAGGGGAAAACAATCACTTATGCTCCTGCTTCTTTGAGTATGTAATTACCTGAATTTTTAACTGCTAGCTTCAAAATTTGAATGGCAAGAGCTGTTTTGCAGAGCTGTATGTTTTTCCCTTTTAGGATAAATAGCTTTTTTTTTTTTTCCTCTGGCCATTGGCATGTTGTATTTTGTTTTGTTGACCTGTTCTTGTTTTAAAGGGGTTTGGTATTTTGCATTATGTAATTATTTTTTTTTTGTAGAACATTACTGTAGTAATTGTTGCACTGACAAAATTTAGTTATTGAAGTTAGAGATGGAGAAGTTGATGAGAAAATAAAGTTTAAATGAAGGTTTCATATTTTAATAACAATTGACTGTGTGTGTTAAGTCTTCATTCTCAAATATTGCTAACACAAAGATTTTGACAGAGGAGTCTTTATGACCAGTCAGCAGGTGATATGTAATATTTCCATTGAAATGGAAGCAAACTACTTCTTGGCAGTGTGCAAGATGCTGATTAGACACAGAGAGCTAAGAACAAAATTTACAATACGTCTGTGTGTTGTCCAGTGGCAGGAAGTTTGCTAGTCACAATGCTGCTATGCCTTACCTTCCTGTTCTCAATTTCTGTTTCTTTTCAATAATTTACTGCTAACAGCTCTTAGGAGACATACGGACTAAGGTATAGAAACTATTTTTCTTCTTCAATAGTTTAATAGTTTGCTATTAACATATTTGATACAAAGTAAGTTAAAATGATAGAATATGTGGATTTAGACCTGATTCTTATATTCTGTAACATATATAAAGCTATTAAGTGAAATAACTAACTTTAAACACAGAGTCTTGGTTTTTCTATCCTGCAGTCTTATGGGTTCTTGCAGGTAAAACTAAAGTTAAACATTTTGTCAAACATGTCTTCTCTGTGTTTGCTTTGCTTTTATACTTGGAATACTGTGCAAACCATACTTTAAAATATTTTTATTAACTTGGTTTGACCGGCTGAACAATTGGAGACATTTGTTGCTGCAGGGAGTAGGGGTCACACCAATTATTTGAGCTGTTGGTCTTTCTATAAATTATGGGTGTGTTATATTGTCTCTTTGAAAATCAGTGCTTACGTGAGTTGTTTCTGTGCAATAGAAGAAGCCTGTGCGAAGAAGATATGAGTCCTATGGGATGTACTCAGATGATGATGCCAACAGTGATGCTTCAAGTGCCTGTTCAGAAAGGTCCTATAGCTCTAGGAATGGAAGCATACCAACATACATGAGACAGACAGAAGACGTGGCTGAAGTCCTGAATCGCTGTGCCAGCACCAACTGGTCAGAGAGAAAAGAAGGCCTTCTGGGCCTGCAAAACTTACTAAAGAACCAGAGAACTTTAAGGTAAGAAGACATGTTAATAGAGAAAACATTTTATTTCAAAGCTGTTGAGAGGCAAGGGAGAGAGGAAAGGCAGGGTGTGTGTCTCTGAGAGGAAGATGGGGGAAAGAATGGGAAAGCTTTTCTCACTTCTGGCAAATAATGTATATTTACGATTTTACTAATGTCTGTAGTGAATTCAAAATTCAGGAATTTTTGTATTGCAAGAATTCTCTTAAGTCCTTGCATCTAGTATTGATGGAAGGCCTTTATTTTATTTATATTGTAATTAATTTTTTTGTTATTATTATAATTTGGGGGGTATTTATTCAGAAGAAACTGTTTACTACTCACTGCTAAGAATACCTTTTTCATTATCTGCTCCATTAAAATAACTGGGAATGGTATAACGTATGAGACAATTTAAAGAGACATTTCTAGGTTAAAAGTCTCATTTTTGATAGTCTTTTACATTTTTATGCATGTCTTAAAATTCCTTTCTCTACCTAGTTTACTAGATTATTTGATTCAATATTTACAGTTGATTTTGCTGATTGCTGTGCATTAGTGTTCTAGTAGTACTAGCAAGGGAGTTGACTAATGTATTGTTGTCACTTTGACAGTCGTGTTGAGTTGAAAAGGTTGTGTGAAATCTTCACAAGAATGTTTGCTGATCCTCACAGTAAGGTATGTTTAGGTATTTCTTATTTTCAGTAAATGTTTGAAATTATCTATTACTAGAAAGGCAGTTATGATACGTTATGGTAGTGATATTTGCACATGTAGAATTTGACAAGCCTAAGTAGTTAATGGTATCACATTTCAATTCATTTAATTTGCGATTTTGAACAAGATAATCTTCCTCCTTTCTCTGCAGGATCATTGAAATAAAGTAAAGGTTAGTGTGAAATAAGATATGTTGAAGTAGTTCAGCAATTTGTTCTCAAAATTTGCATTTTTAAGTCATATTGTTTACAGAGACCACTTCCAACATGAGTAGAGGTTTTCTCAGTTAAAAACAAAAGGCTCTGCAGTAATATAAATTATAAAGAAAGCGGTCTGACTAAATCACACGTAGTCTGATGAACTATGCCAAATGTGTGCTCACTTATTTCCCAGGGTATTTTGTACTATCATAGCTTATCATGTCTTTCTTGAATTTCATAAAAAGGACTGGCAGTTGAGACTGGTGAATAATTTTTACTTCATTGTTAGAATTCAACAAGAAGACTATACTATGGTATAAAAGAATATGTGATGTTTTATTTAGTTTTGCCTAGGTAAAGACTCAGTATGGATGATATAACAAGGAGAATAATCTGTTTTCTAAGCTGACTTACTTCACTTGATGATAGTACTTTTACCATTTTTGTGGGAGGTGGGTTACTAGTACAGCTTGATGTATGTCACAGTTTCTAGTAGCAGAAGGACTGCAGGTAAGTAAGGAGCTTAATAAATGGTATCACGTAAAAAAAACCCATGTAACATCATATTTTATTAGAATTATGGGCTTGTTTGGAAGAAACCTTACCTTTTATGTTGAGTATAACATGTTCCATTTTGTGTGCATATTTCAGAATTGGTAAAATGGTAACCCAGGTAAATTCAGAGCAAAGTATTATTTCAGAAGCATTGGCTTTTCCCAGCAGAATTCTGAAAAACTACTTTGATTATGCAATACATTTTACTTATGTTTAAGTCTTCCTTATTGCCACTATGGAAAATGAAAGTCAGAGTGGTGGGAAGTCTTAACAGTGTTTATTTGTCCTTATTTTTCCTGCTGGAAAAAGTTTCTTAGCTGCTGCCTCTGACACCATGTATTTTGGTAAAAACTTGCATTCAAGACAGCAATATGATACTGAAGTTACTGACATACTGCAGAAGTCCAGAAGAAAAGACTAAATCAAGCAGTTTAAGAGAAAAAAACATTCCATAAAAAGAAAATTTGAAGGAGAGGAAAGAAAATTAGATGTTGGCATATTACTGATTTTTAAATGAAGTAGTGGCAAAATTGTGAATACCAGCTCAGTTTAATTTTACCTTTTCTGTGTTAATTAATATTGCAGCAATGAATATATCAGAACTACCTTGGAGATTTCTTTTGTAGTGGGAGAGCCAGGGAAGGGTAATGAAAATGTTCCACAACTTGTGTCAGAAGAACATTTTACCTTTTCATTAAGCCTTTAGGAATGTTACATTGACTTGTTCTAGTTGATTGTTCTGTTTGTTTACTGGGCATTCTGACGTAAAATAACATTACTTTGAGTTTGAAATTGGGCCTGTGTTGTAACACACGTGGTACTCTTGTTCCAGTCACTGAAACCTTGCCTGCTTTTTGATATTGCAAAACTATTAATAGTTACCCATATATTATCAGGAGGATCCTTTAAGTATTAAGAGTTCATGAGCTGTGACTTTTTTTTTTTTTAATTACATACATACAGCTACATAAATCTCATCTTAGATTCTGTTTAGGTGTCTGTAGGAATTACTCTGTCATCACTTTTGTGTTGGTTTTTTTTTTAAAGTTTACTTTAGCATGATAGCTGGATGTAGGGAGTTACATAGAAAAAGAGATGATTAACATTTGGAGGAGAAAATGGGAGAATGATTTGAAGAACATGCCAAGTGCTTATTTTAAAAATACATTGAGTATCCCAATAAAATTACTAAATTTATCATAAAAGTTTTGAAATACCTTTTTTGTTTTATTTTGTTTTATATTCCATACAGGAACTTTGTATTGATGGCCACTAATTTGTGTGTTTTTATCTTTTTCCCTTTTCTGTTGTTCTTTTTTGTTTTGTTTTGTTTTTGTTTCGTTTTGCATGCTGTCCCCTGTGTTGGAACTCTCTTTAGAGAGTAAGTTGGTTCAATATTTGTTGGAAGCCTAACCTTACTTGCATGAATGTGCAATTAACCCTTTTTCTCTATTTTTCTTCCCCAAAGAGTTCATGCAGTGTCAAGCCTTTTGCAGTCTTAAAATGCTATATACAATTAGTAAACTGTGTGGTAAATTTTCAAGATGTGCTTTATCTACTAATTAACTGACATTGTTTGGTTATGCATTCCTGCTTTATATTGTGGTGGTTGGCACATCTGAAATAATTCACTTTAAAGGTAGATCTCTTATAGTTATTTTCATATCAATTTTTTTTCCACTATCAAATTATTGAAACCTTCAACTTTAGATGGTTAATTTCAGAATTTTAATTTGCATCATAAAAATGGAAACTGCAGTTTTTGCAGTATCCACATACATTGTTCAACATATAGGTGGTTGAGTTCCATTTTCCATTCCAAGTTCATCCTTTACCTTAAATGCTCTTTCAGCCTTCTTAAATTGTTCACACTTTGGTATAAGACAAAATGGTATGATTAGTTGTTTGTTTTGTTTTTTTTTTAATAAAACAAAATGACTCAAGTGAGTTTTCTCCAGACATTCACTATGGTAAACCTAAAAACAAATAAAGCATGAAAACAAAACTGAGTCCTCAGTTAGGTGTATTTTTAACAGCTAAAACATCAGCACAGGATCTTAAGAGTACTTTTGACAGTGATTGATAATTCATTTCCATAATGATTTGAAATTAAACCACTTTACATGTGTGAAGTATCATAAGTAGTCCACATTACTCCATCAAATAAGAAGCTGTAACCAGTTTGTTCAGCCTGCGTGTTTTAATGGAGAAGATGTGTGTGTCAGTGTCTGCAAACTCAAAGAAACAGGTACAGGTTTAAATTCTGCTGACCTGTATAGTTTAATTTGAAGGGGTTTGAATATAGTTTTAAGATCCCCCAGTGTAATCTTTATAGCACTGGAATTTTTTTTTGTTGCTTGCCTAGGTCCAGTATACTTTTCCCATATTTTAGGACTGTGAAATCCAAAGACTGTCATATTACAATACAGAAAGTATTTATTGCTTTGGTTTGCCTGTCTTGTAATTGTGTCTACAGCTTTGTGCATCCACAAAGTGTTGTATTGTTTCAGTTTAGCCTAATACAGAAGATGGTTCTAATCCCAAGCACAAAAATTTCGTCCCAGTACTGGCAGGGTAATTTGTCAAACTCAGACCTGAATACAGCAGGGAGTTGGCAATTTTTCTCTCTCTTTTTTTTTTTTTTTTTACAATTTTTAATTTAGTTTACCCCTAAAAGGGAAGTTAATTTAAGCAGCTAATCATTACAGGCTTTATATTGAGTAGAATTTGTATTGTTTTGTTTCTAACATGGATCTTCAGTATTTAAGATGTTTCTTAAAGGGTTCTCACTAGTCTTTAGTGGATCCTGAGAAAATCAAAGAATACCTAGATAGAAGGGAACCTCAAGGATCATCTGGTCCACCTTTTCTTGACAAAAAGAATTTGAATTTATTTTTTATTTCTAGTGTAAATTTTGAGGTACTTCTTTAAAAGATACTTGTATGAATTTTTTCCACTTTATGGTGTGCATTTGCGTACCCTGACTTGATTATCAACTTAAGAGATCAAATTTCCTCAGCGAAGAAGGCATACAGCAGCATGCACCACCTCCTTCAAATTTGGATCAGTGTTGTGGAAGAAAGTCCACTTCCATGGGCTCGTTTCTGCAGCCACATGAGGTATGATCACAGTTTGGGATCATGCACCCTCACAGACAGTAGCAGAATTTGGCCATATGACTAACCAGGTCAGCTGCAGGAGGATGTGGGATTCCAGCCCTTCCTCTACAGCAGCAATTTCTGACCATATACCCATGTCAAAAATACTCAGGAGGCAATATCTCTCCAACCTGCTTTGCATCACAGCAATATTTCTGCTTCTATACCCAACTCGGTGCTGGAGCTAGAGTGTGTATCAGTTCTGAAGGTAGCATTTTCAGCCCAAACACCCATTTTTCTTGTCAGAGGAACAGGAAATCTATGGGCCACACTTGTATAGAGCATATACATTCTGATTTCACTCTGTAAGTCTTGAAAAAAACCTTAAAATTAGTGAGATATACTAAAAGAGTTGTTTAAACAAAGTTACCTATTTGTCGTACCCTCCTTTACCCCTTAGCTCCAAAAAGCCCTTCTTCCTGGTGTGAGTGCTGAGGTTACTGTAAATACAAAAATACATGGTTTTGTTTTGATTTATTTTTGTTTACCGAATGCAGTCTTTTCAACATTATTTGTTGAAAAGAACACAATGGATATCCTGTTTTCTAAAAGACAAAAGTACTTCTGTGTTTTAAACACCTGCCAATCTGAAATGCATTCATCGTGACATTTTTCCCCTACTTTGGTGAATAATTTTGTGTTGGGATACCTGCAGTAGTAGAAGAATCTTGTTCTGTTCCACAAATATTTTATGCAAAGGAATTGGCGAACTTTCATGATTTTACAGTATTTAGTAATGCATATATTTACAATTAATATTTTGCTAAACAATTGTAGCAGTTTTTTTGGTTTTAAAGAGAAAACCTTTTTGTAGTCTTCGAGGAATATGTCAAATCAACTCAATGATAAAGCTTGAAAGGGTAAAAAATTAAGTTATACTGGAAAAATTGAGGTTGCGCCAGCCATCACAGTAAGCATTTCTTTTCTTGACAAAACTGCATGGAATATCTAATTGTCAAACTTCTACAGAAGTCGGCTAACATTTCCAATATACTCTTGTATCAAAATCCAGTGAAAAAGCAAGGCAGATTTCTTTTCCTTTTTTTTTTTTTTTTCCTGCTTGGCTGCAAAACACTGCCTTTCTCTGCCTTTAATTCCCTTACTGCTTTCTTCTTTGTTTGTAAGTTCAGCATACGTCAGTGTCGTTTCCTCTTTTGCCCCATCCTACCCTCTTTCCATCTTCTTCTGCCTTTTAGGTGTTCAGTATGTTTTTGGAGACACTGGTCGACTTCATCCAGGTCCATAAAGAAGATCTGCAGGACTGGCTGTTTGTTCTGCTGACACAGCTGTTGAAAAAAATGGGCGCTGATTTGCTTGGATCTGTACAAGCAAAAGTTCAGAAGGCGCTTGATGTCACAAGGTAATGAGTTCTTAAGAAGTAACAACAATACAGCTGTTAATAATGGAAGAAATTAATTGTTAAAAATAAAATAAAGTTCTTAATAACAAAAGAAAAAAATTCCAAAGCCTTACTTCCAGGTTATTTCTTTGTGTTGTATGATTCTTGGGAAAATGCAGAGCTCATAACAGATTATGAAACTTCAGTAAACCTTGGTACTTAAGCATCTTGGTTTCCTAAGTGATTCTCAGTTGAAAGGGTCTGAGTTTTTAATGCTGAAAAATTAATATGATACTAGTCTGATTCCAAAATGTGCATCTGAACCATGTATGTTTGTTGTCTTGCCCCCTGTGTTCAGTGATGTAGAAATTGTGTTTAAACTTCTTTATTTTGTTGTAAAAGTCTTATTGGAATATTCATCTCTCTGTGTCAGCATAACATTTAATTATTATGGCAATAATAGGTTTGCTGTCTGTCTTCCCTCCGTTGTCCCCAGACTTCAATAATAGACTGATTCCAAAATGATCTTCATGATTTTGGGGACCATCAGAGATACCCATCCCTGTCTAGTGTTCTTTCCAGTTGAAAACTAGGTCTTTAAGTAGAGTTGGAGGGGCTCTGGGACTTATTGTCATGTTCCATTCTCTGAAGTACAGGACAGTCTAAGCAGTCCAGGCCTCTGCTGAGCCTGTCCCCATGCCAGATGGGCTGGGAAATGTGGGGAAGAGTATGGCGTATGTAGATGGGACACAGGGAATTTTTTTGCTGCTGCAGCAGACCCCTTGAGGATCATACCTGGAGATGTAGTATGGGAGAGTAGAGAGCAGAATGGAGCAGGCTAGTTTGGAGAAGTATATGGGAGGGATGTGGTGTATAACTTCAGCAATACTACTGCATATTGACTTGGGGATTGCAAAAACTTAGAATATGATACTACCATATCATTATTGTATGATTCCTTATTACTTGCATTATCTGTTATAGCTGTAATTGCTTTGAAGCAGGAATTCTTTTAATTTTGTCCTTTACATACCAAAATGAATGTTTCTGAAAGGTCAGATACAGTATCAGCAAAACCTATAGAAATTTCTTTTAGAAGTACTAAAACTTTTCTTTACTGAAAAGAGTGGGGGCTTATTTAACTTTTCTCAAAAGGTATTAAGAGAAAATTTCACATAACCTAACATTATTTTGTTTGTTTACAGGGAATCTTTTCCAAATGACCTCCAATTCAGTATTTTAATGAGATTTACTGTTGACCAGACCCAAACACCTAGCCTGAAGGTAAGACTTTTCAGGCTTAGTTTGAAAACAGAAATCTTCATTCATAGACATTTGTTTGTCTTAATATTTGAAATTGGATTGTTATTTTTGTTTTGTTTAAAAACAAAGAAAAAAAGGTTTTCAATTAGTGGATTTTGTTTTTGTAAACTTTCAGACAGTCAAGCCAGCACTACAGGACCAGCTTCGCTCTTTTTGGAGCTCAAAGGTTTTTGTCTGAATTATTGTCTTTATTCTTTAACCCTATGTGAAACTCTTACAGTGTTTTCAATAATTTTTATTTGAATGCATTCATATGCTGCTACTAACCTTTGCGAGAAACTTTAAGCATGCAGATGTTCAGTTTTAAACATGATAATAGTATGAAAATGTTTGCTACAAGAGAGATCTAATAAAACCACAATACAGTAAAAATGAGCAACAAAAATGTGGCTGCCTAACATCAAGCTGGTTATGCAAACTCACTCTATCAAGTCTTTTCTAATTTTATGTTTGTGATTTCCCAATCTTCTTTTCCTAGTTCATATATATAGATTTATTTTTCTGTGTTTGACCTGATAGGTCTTCAGTTATTTTAAATTATTCTAATATTAATATGAATTTGAGTTACTGTGTCAAAAATCAACTCCCTCTTTGGTACACTTTTCTGAAATTAGTGTAGTTTTATAATTACACACATTTTTACATAAGAATCTATAGTCCATAGACCTACCAGCAGAACTGAAAAGTAAAAATGTGTTCTCTAATACATTTGCAGTTCCAAAGAGAGTTGATTTTAGTATAAATGCATCAAATCCTAAGAAGATTTATGAGTAATGTGAAAGGGGAAATAACAAGCATATGATAACTGGCATTTTCTGCTCTATCCTGCACGAAATACAGTTTGATACTGCACAAGAATATGACTTTTCCCAAGTTATGTTGAACCTAAAGTCACATGAATATGCCTTTTTTGTCTACAATACAGTAAAATTTACATTTTTAAGCTTTTGAGGACAGTTGATACGTTGACCACTGTTGCTTCGTAGAGCTGTGTTAAAAAGGGACTGCTGTCATTTATTGAAGACAGCAAATGAGGTAGTAAAAATCAGTTTGTTGTTTAAATGAATCCTTGGAAAAAAAATTATCTTGGTTTTATTTTACTTGGTTTCCTCCCCTGGAAGGTGGATTTGATGGCTGAGGTAGTCTTTTTTTTTTTTTCCCACACAGTAGTATAGCTAGTAAAGGTATATCGAGCATGTTTAAAAATTGAGAATGTAGATTTGGAACAGGACACAGACTCCTATTTGACTGAGTTGGGGCTATGTTCAAGATTATTCACTATATGACCTAGAAGGAATTAAGAAATATGTAACACTTAGTGGGAAGACATTCTGAAAATAAATTCCAGTATTTGAGAGAGACTTGTGAAATCAAGATGTCGGTAAAAGTTACCGCTGTAGAAGGACACCTGTTACTTTGGAACAATATCAAGAGTATTTAAAATGAATTTTTGGGACAGTAAAGTATGTTTAAGAGAAGGTAAGCTTTTTTCCAGAAGAAAGTGGTATCTCCTCCCTACTTCTGTCTTTATATGGTAACTACAGCTTCAGGATCCAGACAGTAAAGTTATTGAGCACAAATTGCAGAGGTATCTATTTAATATCCACATTTTTAAATACTTTTACTAAACCCATCTTCAGTGCACCCAGATGTCTAACAGATTAATTGATAATCCTAGGGCACTACTCCAATTCTTGAAGTCTTTTGTTCTTTGATAAATTATTATCTTGTTTCACAGTGTGCCTTTGGGCAAGGAATACTGAGAAGCGGCAGTCACTGTGACAGGAAAAAGTCAGAGAAGGGATTTTCAGCGTCCTTAAAGATGGTCAGATATAAGAAGGAATGGTATATCAGAAATTTGTGCCATGGAATGATTGCCTTCTGCAAATTACTTTTTCCTCTGGTTTTCACATGGTAGTAAATAATCATGATCCTTTGGAGTAAACCATCATTATCATTCTTAACCCTTAGAAACACAGCTAAGTCTGAGCTTTTAGAGCGGCCACAGAGGTGGATTTGGATAGCTAGGCAGTAAGAGGACCAACCATAAAGGAGATAGAATTCTACTGACCAAATCTGCAGAGGATCCAGCGTAATGTACTGTGCAGTATCTGCCTTAGTTCTGTGGTAATTTTATGTGTAGGTGTGGTGAACTGCTGAAACTCAGCTTAAAGATGTCAGATGCATATATCTATTTCAGTCAAATGTATAGGTGGGCATAGGAGCCAAATGTTCTACAGGGAATATAATCTGTTAAGCTTATTTTTGCAGGTGCAAAACATACAGTTTCCAAAGAATGAATGTTGTCCTGAAATACACTTCCAATCATTTTTCTTGGCTTGAATATCAGATGGCTCAGACTCAGTGAGGAATTGATTTAAGCATTGTGACCAGAGCTCACATTTCTGAATCCCTCTTTCCTTTGAAAGTACTGATTTATTGACAAAAGTTTTTGCCACAGTTGGATCAGATTTTTTTTTTTTACAAAGTCAGTATTAAAATTTCTGAATTAAAACAACCAACCAACCAATGACACAGATTTGCAGCAGTGAGAGAGCCCTTCAAAATTCACCTTTAGTGTACATTTTAGTAATTTTGTTAAATAATGGCAGAGGCAGTCACTTTTTAGTAACCAGTAACTTAGAGACAGACACCTGGGGTGTAAGCAAACTGTTTTCAGGTTTGAGGAAAGCAGCTTCTCTGTATTCCTTTCTCTTTTTTCTTTTTTTCCTGTTACATGAAATGTTTCTGTTCTCTTACCCTGATGTAGCAGAAGAAACCCTGTACATCTCACATTTTTCACAGGACAGGAAAAAAATTTATCCTCTAGCACTGACTCTGTAGCATTCTTACAGTAGTTTCTGAATCTCTGGAGGTAGTTGCATGTATTTTTGTGCCAGAACTTATTGTTTCATTATATGTGAAAGATATTTATGAAGCACTTTAATTCTATTTATGTCTAATCTATTTTTTTGTGAGTCATAGTGCTAATAGTGGCTTGATCTGTATATATTTCATCTCACTTACTGCAGCAGTGCTGTTCCTAAACAAAATGCCCGTCTGTTATATGCTGTACAGGAAAAATGCCTCAGTGTTTATAGTCCAGCAAAAATGCAATAAATTCAACCTAGAAGAGTACAAAGAACATCAGGACAGTATTAAGCAACTTCACAAAGAGTGGTTTCAGATTAACAGCAGATATTCATTGTAGGAATTTTGGAGATGCTTTCACTGCAGTCAAAAAATTTTCATCTCCTCTCTCAGAAAGATTAGATGGATTGTTGAAAGAGAACTGTGCTAGACTTTTTATTCCTGAATTTCAGTTCTGTACATCTTATTGTAATAAGCAAAATGTTGGCTATATTGTAAATACTGGCAAAAAATATTGGCAAAAATACATCTAAAATAGATTCACTGCTCTTATGGAGTTTACTTCAGGGTGGGGTTTTTTGTCTGTAATAATACTGTTTCATTATATGTGAGCATAGAAAAGTATAGCCCTTCTAGAATTTCTTCTCTGAAAAACAATTGGTGAAAAACACTCTTTTTCAAAATAGCTCTCAAATTTAGCTTTGGGAATGTGTCTCACTGTGAAAAGCTTTATTAGTGTGAACTCTCTCCATTCATCTTCTGTTCAGTGCTTTTCTCTCTCCCGAGAGCCTCCATCTTTCCAGAAGTCTGTGCGATTTCCTCAGGGAGTAGTTTAAACACTAAATAATACTCCTCTCTCAGATACAGTACTTCAGAGTTTTTTCAGTGGGAGAAATGCCTCTGGGTGTTCTAAGTGTTACAGCTCTTAAGAACAATTTTTTGGAAGTGTTATATTAAATATATTTATGTCCTAAACAGTGAAACATAGTGTTGTCATAATGGTTTCACTTGGTAATGTAGAAATTTTAACTACTACTTCATACTTCATACTTAGGAAGTCATGTGGCCTAAGGTTTTTTTGCTGCAGAGGTGTTTGTGGTTTATTTTTTCCTTGGAAAGAATCTTGCAAGTAGTGTGGGTTTTACTGCATTTTTTGATATTGATCTGCATAAAATGAAAGCCTCCAGCTCTTACTTGTTGTGTAACTTCAAAGTTGAGCTTTAACAGCTGCTTTGAAAATGAAGTATTCATTATTAATCCTCATGTGTGTGCCCCAGTGTATCTTGAGTTTTTACTAGCTTGCAAGTTTCATGACCAAGAGAAATTTCTGAATAGCTTTGCTCAGAACAGTTGTACTACAAGCCATAAACAATCAAAGATACACCCAGAACTGGTTTGGTTTCTGATTATGATGGATGTAGGTGTCTCCCTCCTGATAGGTATTTCTAGTTCACTGTAATTATTAGTGGAAATTAAAGCAGCCAAGTCAAATAGGTGACCTAAATAAATGTTCATCACTTTTGTTGGTTGGGTGACAAATCTCTGAGGCAGCAAGAGTTGAGGAGGTAAATATTATAGAGGGATAGTAGCCCTTTGCCCAAGAGTGTGCAGTAGGGCAGTACTGGAGAAACTAGAGAGAGGCTGGGATGTACAAAACAGGGATTCTGCATAAAGAGTAGAGGGAGTTAGTGGAGTAAAAGAACTATGATAAAGCTTAGATAAATCAGGGAGTACAGCAGCTTTTCTGTCCTCCAGGTAAATCCATGTCTCTGTCTTCTACATATCTTTACAAAAAGTGTGCACGTGACCCCCTCGAGTCTCTTCTAGAAGTTCCATTCCACACCTTCTTAGTATTTAATGGGAAGATTCCTGTGGCTTATTCCCAAGGACAGTGACTGCTCGACTCTGGTGTTTTATAAAAAAGTACTGAGTATTAAATACCTAACTGCTAGTAGGAACTAGTAAGAGCTGATTATTGGTTCATCAAATAATACTCATTTTTTATTTTAGTACTTGAAAAAAGTTCGTAATAATTCTGAATAAATCTTTTCTTTCTTTTTTTTTAAAAAAAACAAGCTTCTGCATATGCAGTGATTTATGTGTCTTTTAATTGCAGTGAAATGTAAACTTTCTATGAATATTTGAATTTCTATGGAATAACTCCCTTCTTCAAATGTTTATCCACTTGTAAATTGATTTGTTATAAAAAGTTTTCTATCAATGCTGAAAACATGCCTAGTTTAATTGGAAAAAAACCAGTCTTTATTTTAGGGAATACTCCACTCTGCAAGCACACTTTTTCTTGTAGCACACCATTTTTACTGTCCACCTGACTCTGTTTCTCTTTGCAGGTCAAAGTTGCAATCCTAAAATACATAGAAACTCTTGCACAACAGATGGATCCAGGAGATTTTGTTAACTCAAGTGAAACGAGGTTAGCAGTGTCTCGAATCATCACCTGGACCACTGAACCTAAAAGCTCAGATGTTAGGAAGGTATGTTTGTTAACGTGTCCTTAGCATTGCAGTACATTCCAGGTACCTTGGCAAATTAGAGAAGGTGATATTTCTTGCCTAAACAAAAAAAAAAATTCCTTTAAAAGCAAACTTATTTCTTTCATAGAGAAAAGATACTTTTATATTGTTCTCAGTAAATGCATCTATTTTTTGTCTGTGTAAAGCATCAAAAGTGAAAAATAGTTTTTTGCCAAAGAAGTAAAAATTTTAAATTAACACATCTTGAAACTCTCCATTAGGGTTGTGTTTTCATGTATGTTAATATGTTGAGATTGTTTCATAATACAAGGAATAACTTTTATTTTAAGCACTATCTAGTATCAAAATTTCTTTTCTATACAGTTTTAGTATTACTTCAGAGACCACCCTCTGTGATGCTAATAGCACATTTGTAACCAGAGCGAGTGGTAAATTTGGTAGCAAACTTGGTCTGATCTCTGTTGGATTTTCTCAAGTCCTTTGTTTTTAATAAAGATAGGTAAATAGCTGTTGAACCTTCGACAAAAGAAAATGTGTACTTTAATAAGGTAGTGTCAAAGGTTTGTTCTTGTAGTGCTGCAGTTCCAATGCAAAGCTCCTTTTTCCATATGACGTTGTGAAAATTAATATTTGTGAGCTACACAGATATAAATGTACTATTAATGCAGGCTTTGGAAAGGGTTTCTAAATAGTACTTCAGCTTACAGATAGCAAAAATCTTCTAGTTTTGTTTGCAGTTTGGTGGAATTGAGTTTTGTTCTGATAGTCACCAGCCGTTCTTTCACAGCTGCCATTGCCAGCATGTTAACACTTTTTGAAGGCTAAACAACCATATTAACTTTATGTCTCATCAGTGCAAGTGTCTTTGACACAGGCAACTAAAAATCAAAATAACTTCCATGACTTCTTGGTATCTAAATGCTTGTAATATTCACTAAAAAAAAACATATGAGAGTTTATATTTGAGATAATGTTTTAGTCTTTCACTTCTTGTATAACTTTGTGAGTATGAGAAAGCTGTAATATATTATATCCAATGGACTTTTCCTGCCTGATATCATGTTCTAGTGACATATAAAAGACCATAAAACAGGAGGAGAATTGAAGCAGCACTATCTTCTAAATCAGTGAAGTTTTAGTACTGAGACACGTGGCAAACTGTCTTATCTGATGATTCATATGTCTAATAAGCATTTTTATGTCAATAAGTAACTGAATCATGGAAAGAATTGCCAGTGAGTTTAATCGTCTGGAACACCTTAATTATATAAGTTTTCTCATTTTATTTTTTCTTTCCATAACACAACTGTCAGAGGCAACTAGCGGCCAAAATCCTTTTATAACTCTTGACAATAAAACTTTACCATTAAGAAGTCAAAAGAGTAATTCTGATTATACAAAATATTTCATTCTCTTAACAGGCTTCTCAACCTGCTATTACAGGCTTTTTAATTTTACTTAGTTTAATAGACTTTATAGCATTTAGTATGATTTCTTTAAATAACAAGCTTTTCCCAAGTACTTCTGTGTAATTCAGGGATTTGGTTTTTTCGTTAGTAAAAACATTTCCAGTGCCAAGTATTGTGAAAAATCTTAATTTATTAGTCTTAAGTTGGGCGCTTCTGGTGTAGTTCAGTGACATGGGACTTCTTGCTGGAAGGTAAAATTGTGTTTCAGAACATAGATTTCTTCTAAGATTAGAATGCTTCTGGAAAGCGTTAGAATCTTCTTAGAGTTCTTCTAAGAAGAAAACAAAACCAAAGAAAAACTTCTAACCCTTATTGCAGTCTTTAAAGTTGATCTCTGTATGACTGAAATATCAAGAGAGAGCTTATGCTGAGGAGAAGAAAAACTTCCCAATACTCTAAAATGTATATAATATTCTAGATGTAACGAAGTTTCTCTGATAAGGAAGAAAGAGAAAAAACAGATAATTACATAGTTGAAAACCTTCTGTGAGTCAATATTAATTTTGATACTTTGGACAGAGCTTCATTGTGGGCAGACATGATGGTATTGTTTTCTGATATGACCCTGGACTGTCCATTGTATTCTTTTATTAGCAGCTTAAATAGACACAGTGTTATGGATTGGAGACTGGATAACAGGACAGAAAAAGGAAAGTGGTAATTCCCAAACCTTTGCTCAGTTGATGAATTTGTTTTGATTTTACTTTGTGTCAATTTTGATTAAAAGACTGACCATAAGAAATAACAAGGACAAGAGAAACATCAAAGACATTGCAGAGGGCATTCACGGTGATCACTTAAAGGGAAAGCTTGTCACAGGGAGAAGGAAATAAAAGTTGAAGAAAACAGCTAGTCACGAGTATGGAAAGATAATTTGTGGCAATCTGACATGCTCAGATTTTTCTCGTTAAACTTAATACTAAGATGTGTGCAGGTATGTGTTCTCGTACCTTGGCTTTCCACTTTTAATTAAAAAATGCTACAGTTCATTGCTCTGGAAGCAAAAGGAGGGAAATAAATGTCTAAAAGAATTTTCTAAACTACTTGCTTAGAGTATGTTGCTGCTTAAGCAGGCTGCCTATCATTCTGTCTCACATGAGGCACTGGTTCTCTCCAGTGCATGGCAGACCTTGATGGTGAGCTGTATAAACTACACATAGTTGGTTAATCTTACAATCAGAGTTTCTTACTACAAAGAAGCTGTTAATTCTCAAACTTTCTCTAGCTCTTCTTTGCACATGTTAGTTTAGTTACAATGTTAACAGGTTTGTGACGCTATCCAGTGAACCTTCATCAAACTGTACAAACTACTATTTTGTGCAGTCAGTATTCCTTTACTAAAGGAATACAACCATTATATAACTTACTGTGTTGCTTTGTTAGTGAAGAGCAATGATATTTTTTTTTCAGGTAAAAAAAATATATGTAATAAAACATGCTGTAGAAAGAACATGGTGTTAAAGATGAACTGATAAAATTGAGGGTGTGGGAGGTGACATCCAGTGGACTACAGACTTAAGTTTTCAACTTCAGAATACGGTCAGCTACATGTTTGCCTATCCTTTAAAACACTAAAAGGAAGCAGAGTGGGAAGTGGGGGCAAGGTTAACTAACTAATTTGGCTGTAGGATACATTATAAAGAGTATCGAGTGCTGTGATCACTACAGTCTTGTTCCAGTCAGGGTGTCTTGTTTGTTTGGGGTATTTTTAATTTCTAAAGTGGTAACTGTTCCTTTTCAAGTTAGTGTGTTGATTAGCGGTGATCTGGAATTGCTACTTTCAGAACTCAGGAGAAGGGAGCACAGGCTTGTTCCAGCCTGGTGTGTTCCATTTCTCTCTAAACTTGTTCAACTTCCCAAACCCCTTAAAAGCCATTTTGCAAATTCCTTCAGTATTTTTTTACTAAGGAGAGATCTGGGTCAGGAGAATTGAAAAGTGCATTTCTGAAAGACTGCTTGTTAAAATTATTGTTGTGTGCCTGAATTTATCAAAATCAGAATTTCAGCAAATATGAATTGCTTTCGTTCATATCTATTAACATCTTTATTTAAGCTTGATCATGACTTAAGTCATATTTTGTAATTACCACTCATTATACATTTCTTGCTGATAAAATTACTTTGAAACTCTTAATTAATGTCTTCAATTTGGATTTTCTTCTTGTAGGCTGCACAGTCAGTGCTGATTTCCCTTTTTGAACTCAACACTCCAGAGTTTACAATGCTATTGGGTGCTTTACCAAAAACATTTCAGGATGGAGCTACAAAGCTTCTCCATAATCATCTCCGGAATACAGGCAATAGTGGTCAGGTATCTTCACCTCTATTACTATTCTTTCTAAAGTTATTGGTGTTTTGAACATAAGCACATTTCAGTAGAGTTGTTTGTGAGAGCAAGAAGGTTGGTAGAGGAGGAAAGATAACCCAAATCTATGTAGAAGCCCATCTTAGTAGCTGATACCACTCTTTGTGGAATGCCTTTTCTTGTTCCTGTAGAATTAAAGTTTCTTAGTCTATGTTGCTTCCAGGTGACTTAATAAGTTTGAATGTGCTTTTTAAGAGTAGCTTATCTTTTACTTTCTAATTTCAAAGTTACACAGGATTAAAGTTGCTAGTAATTGTTTAGCCAATCCAAGAAATTAATAGAGGCTCTTAAAATGTTTCTGGGCACTAGAAAATAAATACAATAATGTAAAAAGGGAAGCTGAAGTCCTACTGGAGTATCTCTTCTCACCTCTCCTCCTTCTCCAGGGATCGATGGGAAGTCCTTTAACAAGACCTACTCCACGCTCCCCAGCAAGTTGGTCAAGTCCTCTCACTTCCCCGACCAATACATCGCAGAACACTTTGTCACCAAGGTGATGTAGGCTGGTGGTGTTACAATTCTGCATCTAGGGTTTCATGGCACATTATCCAAAGTCGTAACCCCAAAGCATGAAGAAAACTTGGCACAAAAATGACAGATGTTTAAAAGTAGTCACCTTTTCCTCCGTAGAATGATAGTACAGTGAACTGATAGTACATTGACAAGTGCCAAAGCTGGCCTTAGGTGGGAAAGGGCTGTGCATTTTGGTATGCAAATGGATTAGCAAGAGAAGGAACAGAAGTATTCACCTCTGACAAATGTTAGAATATGTCAGCTGAGTGTCGTGGTTAAACTCCAGTCAGCAACTAAGCACCACGCTGCCACTCACTCCCCCTGTGGCAGGATAGGAGAGACAATCAGAATATAAAAGTGAGAAAACTCAGCAATTTAATAGGTAAAGCAAACCTTCTTGTGCAAACACAGCCAAACAAGGAATTCATTCACCACTTCCCATGGTGGGCAGGTATTCAGCTGTCCCCAGGAAAGCAGGGCCCTATCACTTGTAACAGTGACTTGGGAAGACAACTGCCATCACTCTAAACATCCTTCGTCCTTCTTCCCTCTGTTTTATATGCTGAGCATGACTCCACAGGTCACCTGTCCTGGTTGTGTCCCCTCCCAGCGCCATGTGCACACCCAGGCCCCCTCACTGACAGGGCTGTGTGAGGAGCAGCAAAGGCCTTGGCTCTGTGTAACACTGCTCAGCAGTAACTAAAACATCCCTGAATTATCAACCCTATTTCTAGCACAAATCCAAACATAACCCCCTACCAGCTACTATGAAGAAAATAAACTCTTTCTCAGCCAAAACCATCACATTGGGTCATGAAACCAGACTTAATATTGGGGAGAATAAAGAATTAAGAGTTTTTAAATGGGTTTTGTGATACCAATCTTGCCAGTGAAGTGGACTTTGTAATTTTGCTTTTACCAGTCATCTTCCTGTTGAGTTCTATCAGTCCTCCTTACTTTGGGACTTCCTTCAGAAAGATGGTATAAAACTTCCAGGTGTTTCATACTCAGCAGAATAAAACAGCAAAAGAAGTTTGTTTATTCAGGCAGATGCTGCTACACAATGTAGGCGTTCCCTTGGCTGCTTTCTGTCAGTGGCAGTATACCTGCTAAGACATACCATAATACAGTTTTGTATTGTGGAGAACCAGATTGCTTTCTTAATGAGTTTCAAGAAAAGTGATAATTTTATTAATACCTCTTGAGTCTCTGTAGTTGTATGCTAATGTGATTTAAAAATATGAGGTCACAAAATAAATCTTATCTTAATTCCTGTGTCCTTCTTTGTGGCCCACAGTGCATTTGACTATGACACTGAAAATATGAATTCTGAAGATATTTACAGCTCTCTTCGTGGAGTCACTGAAGCCATTCAGAATTTCAGTTTTCGTAGTCAGGAAGATATGAATGAGCCTGTAAAACGAGATGCTAAAAAAGATGATGGTGATTCGGTGAGTATTTAAACTCAGTGCATCTTGGTATCAGCAAACTAAGCCAGTGTCTGATTGATTACAGATGATAAAGCATCTGTGTCAGGAGGTTTAAGTCTTACGACTTCTGAAATGGAATGTTTCTTCTGAATTGAACTTCAGAGCTTTAGAAAAATATGCTCCTAGACTTGAACCACATTTTGAAAATGTAAATACTAATTCTAAGTTGCACTGCCTGTTTATTTTAAAATGTTAACAGATTAAAAACAGATGATCTTGCAATACAGCTGGAGTTCAGTTTTTGAGAAGCTTGCACCCTAATATATGTTTTCCTGAAGGTTTTATTTATTTTATATAAAACCTGTGGGTTTTTCAGTGCTACGTGCAGTGTTTAAAAATTCTGCTTCTGTGGAACTTCGGCTTTCAGATTTGTTGAGCTTGCCAAATATGCTTATGCTTAAACACATTTTTAATTAATTTGCATCAAACTTGTGAGATAAAATACTGACAGCTGTTACTAGTTCATAACTTTTTTTGGACTATGTACACTTTCCTTTTTTTGTTTTTTTTTTTTTGGTTTTTTTTTTTTTTTGGGGGTTTTTTTGAGGAAAGCAAAGTTTAGGGAACTGTTTCAAACACTTCTTGTTTGGAGGCTAGTTTGAAATTTGTAAGCTTTTGCTGCATAAATGAATTAGTAATGTAGTCAGTTGAAAGGTGTGTCCATTTCATATGTTCATATAATATTTCCCCTGCAGATTTGCAGTGCTTCTGGAATAGTAGACATACGAGCAGGAAGTGGTGTGAGCGATACAGGTCGAACAGCCCTTGATAACAAAACATCTTTACTCAACACGATGCCTCCCCACTCCTCACCACGCTCACGAGATTATAACCCATACAATTACTCTGATGGCATTGGTCCATTTAATAAATCTGCTTTGAAGGAAGCCATGTTTGATGATGATGCAGAGCAGTTTCCTGATGGTAAGCTTCAGATTACATTCTGTGTTGGAAGAAAAATTATGAGATTTTCCATCTTCGAGTTCGATTTCTGAATTTATTATTGGCAATGTATGTGGTGACAGTGCCACTTCTTTGAGAGGTTGTTACAAATACTGTATTTTGAACTAGTTTACTTGTTAGTAATCCACTGGAGTTACATTGTTGGATTTCCTGGTATTTGTAGAGATTAAGGGCAAAAATTAGGTAAATACTGAACTATATTGTACAATAACTTCTGGTAGCACATCTTGTAGCAGTATTGTCAGTATAAACTTACTTCTCAGATTGCTTTATGATTGAAATTTAAAGGGGAAGGGTGGGGGAAATATTTACAGCAAGGAAGTAAAACTGGATTAAACCAGTTAGGGAATGAGGTGAAAGATTAAGTATTTTGTTAGTAATATATTTGTATTTGAAACATGACATTGGCATTTTCTATTGACTAAACATTCTTTTAAAACAAAACAAAACAAGCAGGCTTTTTGCCAGGAAGGTGGTTCATTTAGCTCATGTAAATCCAGGAACTTGGGCTGCTGTTTCAGAAGATTCTAGAGCCTCCTTATAATATTTATCAGTATATCTTTGGGTAATTTTTTGTATCTAAATGTTGGGAAGGTTCCAAAGTAGTAGTACTATCATTATTTTAATAAGCAGTCGATGGTTCTCATAATCTGGTATTCACTGGTTTTGGTATTTCATATTCAGCTATAGCTTAAGTAAATGTATTTCTTAATAGTGAGGGGCAGATTAATTTTCCCCTTTCTGCCTGTTTTGCTTCTGTCATCCAACTGTGTTTATAGAAACTGTTGAAAAACAAAGTTATTTTCTGACACGGTGTTTTCTTCACTATTCTATAAGTCTTTAGGTTTGCATTAAATAAAAAAAAAATCCAAGTAAGGTACATTTCTCTTTGTTTTCTGTTTTATGAAGAGGCATATAGTATAGCCAATTATTTTCTGAAAAAGACTGAGGGGAAAGCAAGTTTTTATGAATCATGTCATGTACATATTAATAATTAAATAGCTTTGCCATGCACATACAGGGCCAGTTTATGATTGAGATTCAGTATTACAGGGATCCCATTTTACATGAGGGAAGCATCTTTATACCTTCTGACAACTTATTTTTGGATACTGCGTTAAACCAAATGTAGTCTGTGTTGCGCCAGCATGATCTGGTTTTGTAGAAACTCATGACTGGCTGGAATGAAGCATCCCCATCCAGTATTAGTTTGTCTTGGCTGGAGAAGTACTGCAGTGCATTATTTAGGTCTGCTTTTTAATAGATGTTAATAAAGTACTTGCTTTCATTCCTATGTTCACCCTTAGTATTTAGTTATATCATGTCTATTTTGTCATTTGTGTGTTGTTTTTAGAGTTTCATCTAAGATAGCTTGGAAAAAGTCTTAATGAGAAAAGATACACTTGGCAAAATACTTTGTGCTTACAGTTTCTCAGTTGGGAGTTACATGCTTCTCCCATAAACCTAAAGGGCTCATTGGACATCAGATTTCAGTTTTCAGAAGCTCCAGAGAATTGCTACCTGTTCATGACAAAATTATGTTAGTATTGGACTCCCAGCTATCCTGTTGTGTATTACTGGGAGAAAGATGAGGAACAGGGATAGATGGGAAAACCTTAGCTACTGATATAGTCCTGTCAGCAGCACTGGGATACAAACGTGTATTCTGCAGATGGTTTGTCTAGAAGTTGAAAATTTCCAGTAGAGGAGATGTCACAGTGTAACTTCACATGATCATTTGAGTGTTTTGCCTCTCTTACCATAAAAAGGTTTTCAGAGTAGCAGCCTAAATCTTCCAACCACTTGCACTTTGTTTTTTCCCGGGGGAAATGCTGAAGCATAGGGAAACCTGGCTTTCAAAGTCACTTCCAAACTCCTTAAAAGCAGTTCCCAGTGTCTGTTTGAAAAGCAGTGTTCTTCTCTAAAGAAACTATTTATTTTAGCTTATTTCCATGGATAGTGTTTTCCAAACATTTTCCTTTTTACCTGCCACTTTGTATATGGGCTTAAGATTTCTGCTTTTTGTGTCTCGCCTTACCCTTAGCATCATTTTTTCTTTCAGACCATTACTCTGATTTACCATGATAATTTTCAATTTTTATCCTGTTCTCCAGAATGTTTGCAGTTGCTTTTAAGTTGATGTCATCTGCATATTTTATATTCATTCTATACTATTAACAAAAGCATCAAACAGAACCAGGCTCTGCACAGACCTGAGCAAGGACATCACTTGTATCCCCCTAGATTAGTAGAAAGCCATTTATAGTCCAGTCCCCCTGCAAGTAATTCATCAAGTTTTGCACCAGCCTCATTTGCTTTTTTGCTTTTTGCAAACATGGTCACCATGTTTGCATGCCTTTTGTATTAAGATGCTATGGGTGACAGTAGGAAAATCTTTCCTAAACTGAGGATATACCTGTATGTTCCCTTTGAACCCCTACACTGTTTATCCTGACAAAAAAATATTATTTGATTGGTTTGAGAAGAGCTCTTCTTCATCAAATATTTAACTCTCTAATGCATATTTTAATTAATTCAAATGAAGGAACTGCATCTGCTCTTGTTCATTTGTGTTTTTTTTTCTTTCTGAAAAAGAAATTTTGAGAGTAGACTTTGAACATGACTTCTTTCCTGCTTCTCCATTCTTATCTGGAGAATGTTTGGAAATCAAACACTAGGTGCGAAGTCGTACAAAGGAATGGAAAATACAGACTGTGAAGGCACACCCTTCTTGGTTATCTTCATGTTTTTCAGGAATTTCAGTTATTTCCTCGACTAATGAAGCTTCTTTCTTCCCCTTACTTCTGCATGGGCATGGCTGTTGCATTCCCCTGTCTTTACCCCTTCCCTCCATACATTAAAGATGACACCACAGTGAAAATACTTTATTTTAAATGATATGGGTAGTTTTGCTAATTAAGTGGCAATATGCATTCCCTGAAATAGGATTTGCTCTAGCTGTAATCCTCACAGTTTGGTAGAATATGCATAATAGTTCTGGCAATAAAAATAATGATCTTGATTCTGTAAAAGCAATTGTCCATTCTGCTCATCTCTGCTGATTAATAACTCACCTAATGCAACTTCACTCTGTCCTTTAGTCAAGCATTAATCATCCATTAATATAGAGATAGCAGAAGTGCTTGCAGTTTGCTTTCAGGTGCTTGTGCTCCTGTTATTCATGCAAAACAATGCAAATAGGAATGTGGGGTTCAAAAACAGCATGATTTTCATAGTAACTGACGTGTGATTTTAAGATACTTGATTCTATGGTATTCAGCTTTTTTCTTTGTGCAAGTGCTTTGTACAGTATTTACAAGTTGCAGTATTGAATACAAGATGTTCAAGGGCTGTGGTTTCTCAGTATATGATATAATTAATTTGTTATGGAGAATGTATTTTGTGTGTTAATAAATGGAAGCATTTCAGAAAAGATGCAATGCAGGAACATGTGCGTTTTATGCCAGAAATTTCAAACTTTTTCCAGAAAAAAATACATGTTTCTGTTAAGTCTCAGTGCAAAGATGGAAGCTATATGCGTTTCTTTCTTACAGGCTAAGTGGGTCTCAATGATGGAATAAAGGCAACAACTTGATATTTAATTTTCGTTAAGACTCATTTTTAAATTTCGTGACTATTTGCAGATACCTTTGTTTGAAGTCCAGTGTTTATAAATATGGCATGTGTCACCAATACATTTATCCATCATCATAGAATCCTCTCTAATCAAAACTAAAATCCAGGACCATCTCGTAATTGCTTGCTGTTGGGAGTCTCCATGGGACAGATGGCCTGATTTGCTTTTATTTCAGCTATTTTGTACCAAGCACCATTGTTGTACATTTTTTCCCCCTGCCTTTGTGTTGGCAGCCTAGCTATTGTTGTGGGATCATGACTTACAAAATGCTAAACAGTTCTGTAATACTGACAGAGAAAAGGGATGGAAGGGTCATATGGGAAAGGTGGCTCTTCAGTGTAGGTCAGATTTGGATACTGCAAGCATAAAAACTCTAGCAGTAAAATAGCCTGCAAGGGTTTGCTTTTTTCACAATATCATTGTAGGGGTGTTTTGGTGATTGTAAGCTTGTTCAGGAATGTTGGCTGTACTGAAAAAGTGGTAGCCAAATTGCAATTTTTGCAGACAAATTTTGGGAAAAAAATGGGAGCATGCTAGAAAGCCAGCTAGCCATCGTAGAAAATATTCTTCAGTTGTACAACATGCACTAATATTTATTTGCAGTGACCAAGGAACTGTGTCTGTGTATTCCTTTTTGACAGAGCCTTCCATGGACCATTCTGATCTGGTTGCTGAGTTACTGAAAGAGTTATCAAACCATAATGAGAGAGTTGAGGAAAGAAAGGCTGCCCTGTACGAGCTCATGAAGTTAACTCCGGAAGAGTCCTTTAGTGTTTGGGATGAGCACTTCAAAACAATACTACTTTTGCTGCTTGAAACTCTTGGAGATAAAGAGGTAAATTTAGATTAACCCAGTTAAAAATGTTAACAAAGCACATAGCTTACTTTCAGTATCTTTAAAATTTGAAAGGGCACAAACTCCAATGAGTGTTTAAAAAAAACCAAACTGTGGAAATACAAAAATGTCATGAAGTCTGAGAGCTCTGATGGTGAAAAGGGCATCAGTGATACTTACCTTCTTCAGTATTCCTATTTGTTGATTCTGACACGATAGTTTGAATGAAGTGTTTTTTCACTGGGCTTCAAAGCTGGCCTGTTAATAGCCTCTGAAGGAATCTAGAGTATCAAAACATCATGTGTGGCAAAGCATTTAAAAATATATTTCTAAAACACAGTAATGCTTATTGTTAAGAGACTGAGTTCTATGTAATTGTTCTCTGCAGAGGCCATGTGTTTGAAATTACTGAGGATCAAAAAGACACCAATGCTTGTGTTTAATTTTAAAAAAAAATCATATACAAAAATGTATTTGCATGACAGTTTTGTCAACCCTCGTGTTTGCAAGTTAACTTCTGGGTAGCCTAGATAATTCAGATTAGTTTAGCAGTGTGTTTATGATATGCCACCTGAATTTTCTGCAAAAAAAAAAATTGAGAAGGTTTTTTTTCCTAGTTTTATTTGTTAACACAAAGTTCAGACTGTATATATGTGCAGAGCATAATCTAATATTTTTCCATTATTAAAGACTTTTTCAGCAGCTCAACAAATGTTAAAGCATTTGTCTGTTTAAAGATACATAACTCATTTAATTTCATATTGAATCTTTAGCATGCAATTAGAGCTTTGGCTCTGAAAGTTCTAAGAGAAATTCTAAGAAACCAGCCAGCAAGGTTTAAGAATTACGCAGAGCTCACGATCATGAAGACGTTAGAAGCACATAAGGATCCTCATAAGGAGGTTAGTAATCAGTTATTTCATTTGTTTAAGGTTATGACAAATTATTACAAGATGAAACAGCTGTCCAGAAAATGTCTAGCTCTTACTGATGAAGTAATTTGTTTAATAACAGGCATATTATTATATATTTAACATGGGTATGCAAGAAAAGAAAAACCAACCTGCAGTTTTAAAAGTGCTCAAATGGTTAATATCAGCCCTAACAACAATTACCTTAGGTGCCATTCAAGGGGGCAGTGTAACCAACAGTGTATCACTATAGCTCTTCAAGGAGTAACTCAAAAAAAGTTTTCCCTTGTTTGGCATCTTAAGCCAAATATAGGTGTTCTGGAGCTCTGTAACAAGCTTTTGGATTTCATTAAGGTTTATGGTTGAGAGATGAGACTAAACATGACAAGGAGTTGTCAACCCTTTCCGCTTTCAGCCAGCTCTGCACCATTTGAGAGCATGGCTGTGGATGGTGTAAGGGGAAAATGCACAGGAAGGTATCAAAGGGGGAGTTGGTTGTAGCCAAGAATAGTGAGGGGATGCAGAAGAAGGGTAACTGTAACCTTGCTCGAAAGTATTTGTGATGCCTGCGTACAGTAAAGGGTAATGCATGTGGATATAAGAAACACAAATACAGTAACCAGCCCACTGTTAAGAAGTTGGCATCAGTGTCACTGATGCCATGGAAAGAATCCAGGTTTATTATTAAATGAGTATGTCTTCCCCATGCAAGGCCACTTACTCTGTGAAACTTTATGTGGATTTTCAGGTTTTGAAGTCAGTTGCGATTCCTTCCATGCCAGTTGACATTATCACTCACCTGATACTCATTTCTCTTTTCCCTGCACCCTCTTGATTTGTTTCATGTAGTGTATTTATTAAATTGTCATGTCCCCATCATTCCTTCTCTATGGCTGTGCTTTTTTCTCTCTCATGGCTTCGTGTGTTATGAGAGAGAGTAAAGGGCACAAGGATGGAAAGAAACAGTTATGGAGGTTTTTGTACATCATTGGTGTACAAACCACCATCATTTTGTACAGTGGTTTCTCCTGCTAGATAACAGGTGCCACCGCAGCACTAATATGAAGATCAGATGTTAATTTTCTCTCTTATGCCCTTGTTGTGTCTTGAGCTTGTGTACCTTTCGACCTCCTACCTAATTACTCTTGTTCTGCTTGTTCTTCATATTCTTCAGGATTAACGTACTCTCTTTGTCGTAGTTTCTTTCAAAGACAGAGGGGAAGAAAAACAGCTAGATTGACTTCTAGAAATGGCAGTCTAGGCATATCATTAAACATGCTTTTGAAATGAATGTGAAAACATGTTTTATCAGTGATCACCAACCTAACAAACAATAACAAATGACAAGAAATTACATGCCAGCAAAGGTAATATGGGAAAGAGTTGTGTTTTTAAGAAATTATGTCCACCAGTTGGAATCAATTACCTCTTCACATATTTCTACAATATTGTAGAGTTCTTGATAGGAAATGTTTATACTCAAAACCATTTAGTGCCAGACAACAAACTATAATGTACCAGTCTCATATAAATCATTTTTCTGTCTTTTACTTATTCTTTCAATAGGTGGTGAGATCTGCTGAAGAAGCTGCTTCCATGCTGGCCACTTCCATTAGCCCAGATCAGTGCATCAAAGTTCTCTGTCCAATTATCCAAACTGCAGATTACCCCATTAATCTGGCTGCAATCAAAATGCAGACAAAAGTTATAGAAAGAGTATCTAAAGAAACCCTTACTCAGCTTCTACCAGAGATTGTGCCAGGTCTAATACAGGTAAGGAGAGAAGAAAGAAGAAAAGAGAGGAAAATAAACAAACCAGAAAAAAAAGTGTATACCTAAGAATTGCAAAGACTTTTTGGAAATAGTATCGCTTGGTTCTCATGAAGGATTTCATGTGTCTGATTGTTGATGGCTGCCTTAACCCAAAATAACTCATAGTGGGAACAAACTCTTTGATTAGCAAGTAGCTAAATTATAACTGTGATTAGTACTCAAAGGAAATATCAGTGGGATATAAAGCACTGGTTATAGTTAAACTTGGTAGATACTTTTAGTTACAAAGTAATTTTTGTTGTTTGTACCTTTTTCTAGGTTATATAATTTGGTCTGAAATTCTTCATGTTGTATTTGTGTGTAATGTTGGGTTTTATCACTTGGGGTTTGGGGGAGGCGAGAGGAAAGAAGCAGTTGTTTGGGGATAGTTAAATAAAACAAGAAGAATATCAGAGGTTTCTCTTCCTTTGTCTTTAAAAATAAATTCTTTCCTACCTTATCAAGATCCAAAATATTCCGTCTGATGGATAGACTTTTCAGAGTTGGCAGCTGAATTCTGCAGATGTCTGCCTTTAATGGGTGTGATCCATACATCTATCTGCAGGAAGGTAGAGGCAGAGAAGTGACCCTCTGAGAAGGGAGTCTGAGTGAGACAGCCAGGCATGGGATGCTAGCAAAGTGGCAAAAGAAACAAAAATCATTAAAGAAAGAGATGAGTGTTAACAAAAGAATCTTTAGCTGTTATGAGAGTTCTTCTTTCAGAGTTAGGAAGCTCTAAACTGTGAGTGGTCTTCTGCTTTAAGTAAATATCTGTATAATCTAGAACAGTTCTCGTAACATGCTCCCCTATTGCATGACAGCAGCTCTGTTTTCAGTGTAACTTATGAACAGGATTGTGTGGGTTTTAAATTCAGCCTGGAAAATGATTATCAATGGTGATTAATAAGCAGCCTGCTTTTTAACTGCATACTCTGTATCTGCGTGTTTGTTTTGTTGTTGGAATGCTTTATTGGGCTACACTAGCATTAATTTACTGTACACTTCGATGTATTTATTACAGTAAATAAGTAAATAGCTTTCTGAGGCTTTTAATCATTAACTGATAAGGTATTAATGTTAATTTTATTGCTTTCTAGGGTTATGATAATTCAGAGAGCAGCGTTCGTAAGGCATGTGTTTTCTGCCTTGTAGCCATTCATGCAGTAATTGGTGATGAACTAAAACCGCATCTCAGTCAACTCACTGGCAGTAAAGTAAGTAAAAGATACCATTTAAAGAAATCTGGGTTCATAATTGCATGTATGCATTTGCATTTTGGTTGCCATTGCCAGAAAGTTTCAATAAATTATGTACTTGAAGGAGAATATCAGGACTGCTGAAACCTTCTGAGCATTAATGTAACTTCACCATAAAATATGGAAAACTGAAAGTCTGTATGTATTTATTTATGCAAGAGTACAAACTTTGGCATCAAGATAATTATTAAGCTATATTTCTTACTGCTTTTTAATGTGTTTTGTTACTTGTATGCAGGTAGTAGGGATAATGGCTATACTCGGTATGGCTTTTCCTATCAATGTTTTTCTGTCTTGTTTTTCATGCAAGTTCTGATTGGAAAACAAGGAATGTAATATGTAGTTGTTAGATACAGAAGTTTTATTTATCCTTCCTCCTTGTTATTTTACTTTCATCAGTCCTTTCAGAACCTCTAATTTGAAATAATAGTAATCAGACTGTGGTCCTTTTTGTTTCAGGGTATTTATGATTTTATCTTTTACATGCAGTTTTTTGCATGTAGACTGTTAATTGTGAATTTCTTTGTCCTTGGGAATAAAGTGGGACAGTTAATTTTCTTTATCTGTAAAGACTGTTATATCTTAAAAATACTCTCTGGCAATGATTGTATTTAAAGTGATTCTAGACAATACTGGAAGTTTTAGTAAATACCAGCATCAACAACTCTGACTAGAGGCTTAAACCTTAATATTAATTTAAAAGAAAAAATCAACATAATCATATTTAGAACAGCATTGTAATTTGAGGAAATTATTCCATCTATCTTAATCTAACTACCTTAGATAATAGTCTTCTTTATATCCTTGAAGAAACTTGAGCACTTTCTTTGTGACAAATTTTGCTTGTGTTTGATGTTTTCTTTGGCAAGTATGTTCCCTTGGAATCAGCTGTATAAAATATAATTTTTGGGGGGAAAAGAAAAAGGATTAATGTCTCCTTTGTACCATTCCTGTAGTCTGTCTGTACAGTTCGAAAATACTAAACAAAGTGAATTTGTCTTAAATTTGCAGATGAAATTATTGAACCTTTACATCAAACGTGCACAAACAGGCTCTGGAGCAGGAGATACAGCAGCAGATATGTCTGGACAAAGCTAATGAAGCTGACAAGAGTTACCCAGGTCTCCTAAAGCAAGGGCAAGGCCCTCTTCAGTGAAAGGAAAATCCTTACATACAACTTCTGGAACTTTTTTCTTGGGTTTATTTTTTTCCCCCCTTTTTTTTTTTGGGTTTTTGTTTTTTTGGTTTTTTTTTCTTTAACCAATGGCTGTCCTCAGCCTGCATGTGACTGTTGCAATAGAATTATTCCAAATCCAAGGAAAAACAGTGTTAACATAAGTTGATCAAAGCAGAATAAAATTTTAAAATAATCTTATCCATCAGTTACCCTGTTCATAATCCTCTGTGTCTTCCCATTAACTTTTGCCAGTGTTACTGTATTAAAAAAGATTTTTTTAATGCTAATTAAAAAGGTATGCTTTAAGCTTCAGAAGTTAAAATATAAATTCTGTTGCTTTACTCAGCTGCAGATAACATTACTTTTTTATTGCTGTTTTGTTTGAGTATCATGTCCTTCGCTAGAAACAAGAAGTGATGTGAAACAAGGCTGAACTAGTCTGAACTGCAGTGAGACTCGTTCACTGTGTTGGTGGTTCATCATCTTATTTACAGCTTGTTTGGGATATTCTGGAGATTGAGAAATATGCCTATAAAAAGAAAGCTGGATTGATCCAGTTCTGTAAAAGTGATATTGTTCATTGGTTGTATGTTTGTTGCATAAATAAGAATTTAGTGTGCACAGCAGAGGACTGGTACAACCAGTACCTCTTATGTGGAAGACAGCCCTCCCAGGGTAGCACTGCCGACCTGGTGATAGCGTGGCAGTCTGCTAGCGAGCAGCAGAGTTAATGGTCACTTGATGGACCTGAACCATCCTTGTCACCTTTCGTTCTTCAAGCAGGATGCTTCAGAATGGAGTGCTCTGCCCAAGCATGCTCAGTATGTACTTATCTTTATCACTAGAATGTTTCCTCTCGACCTAATTTGCTGGAACAAGTAGTCTTGTATTGTAACTCACATGGGATTTTATGACAACAGTGCAGAAAACTATTTATTCCTTACCTTCCTAAAAGCACCAAGATTTTCTGCATTGAATTTAAATGGGGGGAGGTGGGGGAATAGTCACAAATGCTATGGATCTTGCCACCTTTTAATTTAAAGAAGAATATATATTTTGGATGAGTAGGAAAAGCTGCACCAAATTATTTGCATGGTTTTCTTGAATAGCATCCTCAAGACCCATCTGGATTAAGGTGTGGAAATGTTTCAAGGGTTTGTTTTTCCATTTTTGAAAAAGAGTTAGTATATTGTGAATAATGGTTCTTTGTATTTATGAAGTTGATAATGGAAAGAGAACAAAGATAAGTAACTGTGTCCCTAAATGTTGTCTTTTTCTTTTTTTTTTTTTAATTTTATTTTCATGTTTTTGATATAAGCAGCAAGCTGATTTAACTGAGAAATGGGATGAAACAGTGCCCTTCCCAGGAATGGTGGACCTTTTTTTTTCCTGACTTTCTTCCCTTTGATTGTGATGTTGTCTAGTTGTAGGAAGTGTATCCTGATAAGAGAGAAAATTGTGGTGCCAAGGATGATGATCTATGCTAGGCTAAAATTCTCTCTACCTCTTCAGGGTGACTAATTTTTGACTGAGCTGCTGCATATAGCACCCAGTAGAAAAACTATCTACAGAAAAAAAATCTTCTTTATTTTTGTTTTCCAAATTATCACTTAATATGTATTCTGAACTCTACTCTTCAACATTGCAGCCAAATATCATAAGAAACTACTTACACACATTACTTGCTAGGAACCCTGAAAAACAAAACTGAATAAAAAAAATTAAGTCAGATGCTTGTAGTTACATGAAAGGTTGTTTTTACTTTAGTCTGAAGTGAATGCAATAGAAAGAGCTAAGATGTGGTTATTAAAGAAGCAATGCCATTGCAGAGATTTATTTGGAGGAAAAGTTGTAGAAATATATGTAAAGACTTAAAACCAAGACTGTCATAACACATTGCTAGCCCTTTTTAGCAGCTACATCAAGAAAATAGTATCTCCTCTTTCTTTCCTTTGTTACGTGTAACATCCTTGTTGTTTTCTACTGTTTAATTACATTGTGTATTTATAGTTCTATGCTTACCATTGTGCATATACTGGCAATAAAATGTACATAACATTACTTAAAAGATTAGCAATGTATACATTCTGGTTTTCTGCTTTATTTGATCACATGCTATAAGAAAAATTATAAATGTGATTGATACAACATTGGTTTTAAAAAAAATTATCCTTATCTTCATGTTTTGTGTGTCCAAATGATGTTTCTTTATATACTCTTGTTACTAAATCTGACTTGGCATTTGAGAACATGCTGTGAATATAGGTGTGCTAGACAAATTTTTTAAAAATTGAATAGAGTCTTTATGAACACAGTTTCCTTCATCTAGGCAGGTTTCTTGTTTATTATTTCATTTATTTGCACATTATACATCATTTGCATTTTATTTTTTTAATATTTAAAAAAATATTTTTCAGTCTACAGTCTTGTAGTTGTTACATTTTGATTATACAAAAGGTCACTTAAAAAAATTGCACAAATTCTAAACTTAATAGTCCTTCCTGTATGTTATTTCTGCATTTTCTGTAGGTAATATTTCTTTCCAGAGGATCATTGCAAGATGACTTTATTTGTCATCTTTTTGAAGATGCTATTTCATACTGAAAATATAAGTTATTGAAACATACAGTATATATTCTGGATGGAACTTAGTTTTTTTATGTGTAAACAAAAGTTAGTAAGAAAGAAATGGTCCTGTATGACTGAAAAATTTTGCTCCAGGTGGGGGGGAGAAAGATATTTACATAAAAGTTTTTTCATTAGTTTTGCTTTTAAGCCATCTTTAAATGGAGATATCCCATGTATTAAAAATCTGAATGCAATATATTTAAATTAATATTTTACTCATGATATGACTAGTTCTGTTTCCAACAAAGATGGGGTTGCTATCTTTGTAAACATGTAAAATCTGTTTATATTACATGAAGCCATCAGAATGTAAGAATTTGGAAAGAAAATTATTTCCACGGCAGCCAGTTATCAGATTCACTGCATTGCTTTTGCCTTCATTTCCTATATTATAAATAGACATTAGCTCAGTTAAATTCAAGCAGTGATTAGTCATGCCTTATGTTCCTGCTGGAGGTGGTTTCTCTAATGGATTAGCATAAAGATCTGGGAAAAACTAGGACAGGTCTAAGTTGCTGTTCTTTCAGAAAGGGGTTCTTTATGTTCTCTCTAATATCCTGTCAGGACAGGTCATTGCAGTCATTTGGATACCGAAATGTAAATCTTAAAGGTTGAGTTTGGGCTTAAAAAAAGAAGGAGAAGGAAAGCTACATGCAGAATCAGGATAAGAAATGCATATCTTGGATGTCTCAGGCTTTGATGTCATTTGCTTTAAAGAATTTTGAGTAACACATTATGTTCAGCTGAAGCAAGGAAGTTGGGATAATAAATGTAAATTGAAAGGAGAGCTGATGATGTAAATTTTCCTGAGTTGGCTTGCTTGTTTGTTTTTGAAGATAAAGGTTGGAACAGATTGAGTTGTGTTTATTATTTGTGGTCTGAGTCCCAGAGCAAAAAGAACAAACATTTGTATCCTGAAATACTTACATATTCTTAGTAGTTTCTATGAATGCTTAAACATTTAAGTAAATTCACAAACCTACCCATGTAAAAATTCTATTGAGAATGCAGGCCCAAACTGCTCGTGGTTTTAATTTTCAGCAGAGGAATTCAAATTGTGCATATGACATTGTCCCTTTTCAAACAATCAGAACAGAGAAAATAATCTTGGGGAATAAATATGGTGAATTACTCTACAGTTACTCCCTATGGTAGCTGGTGAGAATGATTCCACTGGCTGTGTCAGGTTGGAATTCAGCAAACACACAGAACACAATAAACATAAATATGATGAGGATGAATAGGCCGTTTGGGAACTGCAGGATTATCTAAAGAATGACAACTAGTACTTTTTCTCAATTAAAACAGCAAACAGATTTGTAGTTCCAGTCTACTTCCAGGTAAGATGAAAGTCAATATTCATATTACATTCACTGAAGAAAACGTCTTAAATTTTCCTCCCTACATTTCCCAGTTAAGCTTTTCAACTCGTTAAAAGCACATACTTTGAAGATTTGCTTCATAATTTATGTATTTGTTCCACCTTCTTTTTTGTTAAGGAAGATTTTCAGTAATGTGGGAAGTTTGAGGAACTAATTATGCTAGTCAGGCAGGTAAAAACATCAAACTTCATTTACTCTATTTCTGTATTGCGTATACGTTTGTATGTTTAAGTATATTTTAAGACATCAGGGTTCCCAAGCTGTGCAGCTTGGATTATGCCAGCTGAAGAAGTGTCTTCCTTTGCTGATAGGATTTTAGGATAATAAGTGTATTTACTAGGAAGTTCTCTACTGAAGGGACAGAATTGAAACTCTGTAAGCTGCTGTTTAACAGTAACTCTTGAAAACTTGGAAAATGGTGTTTTGCAAGCAGTTTTGAATATGATTTCTGTTGAATATAAAAATTCTGTAACTCTTGATGTGTTTTAGGTAGATACAAATGTTCCTAGTGGGGATATTTTGAGGGAGTAAGATTTAAAAAATTATGGATAATGAAACATGGAAAATATTTCTTCAGTGGAAAAAGGAACATACCTTCATGTAACTGTTCGATATACAGTTACAGGGATATCAGACAAGAGTTAGAAAGGTAACTAAACTTGATCTTGGACATCAACATTTTACAAGTTTTCTTTTTCAGTGTCCTTTCTTTCCTAGATCATGATATTGCCCACCAATCATCTTTGGACCTCTATCAACTCATACTACAGCCAGTACTGGAGATGGTTCTTGGAACTATATGTCAGGCTAGATTCAAAAGTAGTGCCCGTCTGTCCAAGAAAGATCTGTAGCAGTAAAAGCAAGCTGTAGATTTAAGTTATGTAGACAGACATTCTCAAAAGTCAGCTAGACTGGTTTAGGTATTCCCTCACCATCTATTCATCTCTGCCCCTGGCAGAGCCAACAAAGTACTTTGTGGGAGCTCCCCTACTCTGTTCCTCACAACTCAGATTGGGGAACAATCTCTGGTCCTCCAGCAGCACCCTGGGCTCACAGAGGTGCTGGCAAAATGAATGAACATCTGTCCTGGACTTTGAGGGTCTGCCTGTATTGTGGGGGCAAGAAAGGGAATACAAAAAAAAAAACACAGTTTGTTTAACCTGAGCACATGTAGCTCATGTCAAAATACCTGAGAAGACAAACTGTTGATTTCAGCATGGATAAACAGGTCAAGTGCAAGCCTGTAGGGGAGCTGGATGTGCATTTCATTTAAAATTGCAGATTAGCATGTTTTAAAATGCTTAATTAATCTATATGCTAGTCTGAAATAACACATTTGAAATGTAACTAATGGTAGGCAACTGCAAAATGCCTTTAATCTGGAAAAATAGTAATTTCTGGCCTGTTACTTTGTGTCCTTTCAGCGTAACTTAAACTGATGCAGATAAAACACTTTTACACCATAGCTCAATGTCATTATAGATAGCTGTATCTTATATAAAGAATTTTTGAGCTGTTTGATGCAGTTTTTGACCTTCCAGATTACAGCTGTGGCCATGTTGGCTAGCTGATCAATTGAACTATTTTACCAAGACAAAATTTATCTGTTTCCTCTGAGGAATTTTCATGCATTACTATTTATATAGCCTGTATAAGAGGGGAAATCTAAATTTGTTAAGATATAAATCTTAAACTTTTTAAAAGCTTACTTGAAGTAAGAGTTGGTATCATCAGAGGCTACCTTTTCTAAGAAGCCACTGCTTCTTGAGCCATATAAGAACATTTTTGCCTTGTTAGGAAGTGGAAAACGCAGGTTTGTTAGAAAATAGGAGAAGAAAGACATGGTGTAATATACCTAATTTAACCCCCTGTAACTTGCATCTATTGTTCTTAAAAACCTTAAAACCCCTGTGTAATTGCTAGTGTTTTTAGGAAGGGGGTTTTCTTGGAATACACATCATCGCACTTTCTGCTTAGGGAATTAAGATGAAACTAGTGATGTGGGAGGATTTTGTCCACAAAGCCAAGACAGCCTAATGATAGAAAATGTTAGACCTGGCAGGGTACCAAAGCTGCCTCAGAGCCTCAGGTAAAAGGGACTCAGTCCATTAGGAATGAGAAGGAACTGAGCGCTCTTTTCTTTGTCACAACATGCAGGAAGCCTACATGGCTGCAGCACTCTGGGAGTCCAAACACTGATTTTTAGGCTATCAAGTATGTTCACAGACAGCACAGAATACCAGACTAACAACTACTTGAACTTGTCCACCTTTACAGACTTCTTAGTTGTCAAAAAAACAACAAAAATAACAACAACAACAACAAAAAGAAAACACCAGACTCCACCATTTTCCACAGCCATAAAAATGTGCTAATTTAAGTTTTGATTTGGGTATGTGATGTGTTAAATCAAAATTTTCTCTGGTCAGTGATGCTGTCTAAATCTCTGTGCCTACAAATGATCTCCATATGATAGGTTTCTTTATAGGCCTCAGTGTTCCTAAAAGGCAGCAGAAGAAAGCACAGGTAATATTTGCGGTGCTCCGTCTTGTAAGATGTGAAGTCACTAAGACATTTATTCCTCAATTCATATCTCAACACCTTCCAGCATCCTGAGATGCAGAAGTAGGTAATGTGAGGAATAGGACTATGGAGAAATAAACCACAGACCAGGAACACTCTGTAATGGAGACTTCTTTAAAAGGAGATAGACCCCACGAGGAAAGGATCGTGCCCTGCATTCTTCAGAACAAGCCAAACCTATGTTTGTTGTAATCTGACACTTGAGCATTGGAAGCAATTCATATTTCTCTTTTACATATAAAGTTACTTCTTCGAGTGCCCCATATCAAGGAGACACTGAAGCAAGTCCAAGCACAGAGTCTGCCACATATCTGTTTCATCAAAGTGACCAGAAGGGGCTGTTGAAGCATTTAGTGTCCTCAGTACTGTTATATATCAAGCAGAGTGCCATTCTGGTCAGATGCCCTGTGACACATTACCTTGTCCCTGTGCTGCCAGTGTCCTAAGATTTAGGAGGTCTACTAAAAGTGCTCTTTGTGGGTGTTTCCATTTCCCCTTTCCTTTTGTTGGCAGGCCTGCTACTTTCTGTATCACAGAGGAAGGACTGGTAAATGAGCAGTTCTTGCAGTGCTTCAATGTTCAGCAGGCCCAGACTATGACATCTAAAACCATCCAACAGTCCAAATTAAAGGTGGCAGGTGGACACAGAGAACATGCAGGCTTTGCTGCTTATCCTTTATTGTACTACACAGACACAGGGCAGTGCTGTTCACAGGCTGTTTAGCAGCAGTGACCGCATATTTCTGCCACCCTCAGATGACCAGACATAGCAAAAGAACTGGGGTGGATCAGCTCTTAACATGTCAGGAGATGTGTGGAGAACCGCAAGTCAGTGCAGCAGTGGATCACATGCAGAAGTTATTTTTGCTTGTGATTGTTACTCATCAGTGATTTAAGTTCACTGTAGTGAATACAGTCACACTAACAAGGTATAAAGGAGAGACAGAGAGGTTGTGTGTTCGAACAGAAAGAGGGGCTAGAAATGTGTGTCAGCACCTTTCACATAGATGTATAATGGATTGCCCATGCAAGCAGGCAATATCATCTGGACTTGAATACTTCACTGTTCCACTGTGATCTAGTTGAGCAGGGTCACTGGTGTCTGATTTGACAGCTGTTTTCATTCCAAAGCTACCCTGTACTGGGTAACAACTGTTACACAACCAAAAAGAGTCCAAAAACTAAATAGGACACATCAAAATAACAATACTTTCTTTTCTATAATCTGTTTTGGGAATAAAGTATACAGGGATTGCTTCTGCATAAATATAAAACTTTCTTTTGATTTTAAACTGATCTGCTATTTTAAGCACAACTAAAAGTCATCACTGGATGGCAAAACCTTCCATTTAATAAATTTTTCAGAATATATACTGAATTCACAGTTTCTTACATTGTACCTGATTAGTTTTTCCATGTATTGTCTGTAGAACAGTTTTCACTTGTTCAAAGATATATTCTGTATATATACTAATATTTCAGGTCATTTGTTGTACTTCTCAGAAGGGCAAGCAGAAAAATTATGAGGAGTCTGATCACTATAAAAAAGATTAGCAAGCTGAATGATGCCTTAGGAGACCTCATAATTTTGGATGTGGCTTATGGAAAAAAGTCCAATAAAGTTTTCAGGCACCATATGCTGAAGTACTTAACTTCAGCGCGGATCCACCCATTAGGCAAAACATGAGCCTCCCCACCTTAAATTTCATGTTGGACTTTGCATGCCATACACAAGCCTTAGTGCATGAAATGTTTTAAATAAATAATGTCTTGTTGTTTGTATATACAGTGCTCCTGTGCTGAGATCTGTGAACTTAGAAAAAAAAAAATAGCCCCTTAACAATAAACAGTACGAGGTAAAAAACTCACCTTATTTGTCCCCAAACTTGAAGGACCGTGAAACCACATACCTTTATGTCTGGAGGTTAGTCAAGGGCAGCAGGTGTGGGTGTGGGGAATATACAGTGTTTCACAAGGCAAAATACCAGGATTAAATATGACCTGGGAAGTTTATCCTAATTTAAAAAACTAAGTTCTACTGTACTTGAAGTTTTATCCATATACTGTTTGCAACAAACATCAGTCAAAACACAAAACTGAAGAGGAGAAAGAAAAGAAACACTGAATTTTTATAATTTTTTTTGGTAGTATTTAATTTCAGTTTGAATAATAACATTTTTTCTATGTATTCCGTCTACTTAATTTTCCATACAAGGAACTCAAAGCAACTATGAGTGAGAAGTCAAGTATTTTGTCAAACCCTGGAGGAAGGAAAAGACAGGCAAAATTTCCTCTTTCACAGTGCTTTTGCGTGGGAATCCACAAGATTTGGTTGTGCTTTGCTTTTCTTATACCCCCAGGAGCAGTGGGTGCAGTGGGATAGGATGGTTTGTAGCAGTGGTTTTTGTGGCCACGGTCTCTCAAGTAGGAAATAATTTGCATACCATGAGGGGCACCTGTAACACGGGCCTTGGGACTTCTGCCTTTTATAACAAGCAGGCACTTAAAAACTGAGGTCAGAATAGTTGCCATTATTTCACCCTTCCCTACTGATAAACACCCCATGTTTGCTGTGATGCTCCTGTATTTTATTACAGCCTACAACTGTGGTTGGTAGTGTCAAAGCTCTGTTAACACCTGGCCAAGCTAATGACCGAGAGGACTGAAATCAGAGAACTAAAGCACTGAGGCCTCACAGCTCTCACTCACTATCCACACTCAAAATATCTAGGGTGAACCCAGGCCAGTAGCTCAATCTGGCTGTGCTCCCCTGGGTGGTTATTTTCAATGAAAGCAAGTTGTCTGTCGTGATGTAGGAACAAATCTACGACTGATAGATTGTGTTTGTGCTATTTAAAAAATATCAACACTAGTTCTGAAAGGGCTAGTAGCGAAGTCTACTGTTCTCAAGGTGAAAAATGGGAGTCTCAATTGCTTTTGCTCCCAAGTTCTCTCCTGGACTTCTCAAAAAAAAAAAAAAAAAGGAAAAAAAAAAAAAGACTCATTAAAACTGCAGTGTTCCCAGCTGCTGTTTGACAAACTAGGATCTGTCAAAAGGAACAGACTACTTTTGGGGAGTAGTCAGATGATTTAAAGCCACATCAGCTGTGTGGGATATGTATAGAGAGGTGGGAGCCATTCTGTGGTAAGAGACTGAAAGCTCTTTAAGTGGAGGGGAATCTGTGGTATTACTCCTTCCATTCAACAGAAATACAAGTCACAGAAGAAAACAGATGCCTAACCTCTATGTGGGAAGCTCATATCAACCCCAGTGGAAGACTGTGAAAGTGATTTGTGACATGTGTAGTCCTTTCCATGAGAATAATCAGTGCAAAGGGAAACGAGTCTTCCAAATACAATGCACCATAACACATTTAACTCCTTTGCCTAAATCTAGGGCTAAAGAGAGAGTGATTCTATTTTATGATTTGCCAGTAAATGGAGTAAACCAGTGAGCAGGATATGTGTTCTTTTTCTACAGCCACTGAAATCAAAAATTATTAAGAAATTACAACAGTGGCCTCTGGGACACATGCAGCCCCTTATATCTGCTAGGAGGGTGCTTATTATGAGTATGCTGTTACATATATACACTTGAGTGGAAAAACTAACCTTGAAAAGGCTTGTCCAGCTCTCATCCTTGCTGGAGCAAAGACCAATTTGTGTACAGGAGCTGGTCTGTGTTATAACAGCCCTCCTTGAGGTACCTATGTACTTCCTGGAGGAAAATAATCTCTTAGAATCACTAAGGCAGCAGTCCCAGTTCTTATCTGCTTTTGTGAACGGCATCACAAGTAATGTGTATTTGAAGTTTTTCTGGTTGCTGCATATTACTATCACTTTAATATGAAATAATTCCTTTTTGTTTCCCAAAACCTTGCTCTTTGATGCTCTAATTTTCATAGCCTGGGTGTTGCCACAATATTGTAATACCTTTTAGAAGTATCTTTTTATAGCACGAACTGGTATTTAAAAAAAACAAAAGTAACAAAGCCACCACTGAACTACTACTATTTATGCGTAGTCCTTCCTATTTCAAGCAGAATGGCTGCCCTCTGCAGGTAACTGTTTTCAGATGAGGATTTTGGATGTGTGCCCCCTCTTATTTCTGAGTGTCAAGGCCTTTGCAGGATCAACCAGTGCTATTTTATGTGTTTTAAAATTGATATTGCAATCTTGCCTGCAAAACCCAGCAAACAAATGGCACTGAGATATGTGTGCCAAGCAGCTGTTTTGCATCTGAATGTGATTTTTCCCTAAAGTGAGGGTGTGAGGGTAGTATTGGGTGGGTGTTGGAGTCAATATTTTCCCTGCAATTTGACAGTGTTTTCATTGTTGGGATTTTTATTTTATTCATTGTTCATGACAATAAGGTAGCTATAAAGTTATATTCTGTAGTAGCCTGCTATTTGAATGGAATGAACAGGCAAAAAGGATACACTGCTGAGAAGGCATCTTGCTCACCTTAAAGGTCATTGTATGTTCCACCTTTTTTCTTTTTCTCTGCAGTCAGTTGTGCCTATGTAGGTTACAGTGTGTAAGTTCTCTGAGTGGACTGTGTGAAGAGGAAGTTCTGTGCCTCTCTGAGGCAGAAGTGCTACGAAGTTGCTCTTTCTCCTGGCTGTGTAACACACAGGAGTTTGCTCAGTGACACTCCGTGTGGACGGAGGGGAGGAGGGAAACGGGATGGTGGTGAGATCTGAGGTGCACCTGATGTCACATCAGGTAGTAACAAAGCCTTGCAGCTGGGCAGCAGCCAGCAGTGCAGCAGGTTTGGGAGCAGCAGAGTATGTGGGGACCGGCCAAGACATCAGCTACCTGCCTCTTCTGGACAGAGGGACATTGGCAAACTTGCTGGCAGCAGCTCAACATAAAGGTCTGAGAGGAACCCAACTGCAACTTTAATCTGAACGCATGCATTTGTTTTCTCTTTCCGCTCTCCCATCACTGCAGTGACCATCTCCTGGCTGAGCACAACACTCCATCTCATCCCAAGATGCTTTTCTGGCACAGCCAGCCCGAACATTATCACCATCACCAGTATCCCACCAGTAACAACAGCTACTTGCGGTAAGAGAAGAACGGGCATGACTTTAAATCATAATTATAATGCTATAGCACACAAGAATGCAGACTTTGCTAATTCACAAGTTCAAGCTTTCAAATAGAGCCGGTGATTTGAAAATAATTTGCGCAATACAGTCAACATAGTGGAGATTTACTTTACTACAGCTCTACAGTTTTTACAAGCCATGACACCACGTGTGCTACTAACAGTGACAGGAATGTTTTGCTGCTTAATATGATACAGATGTGGTATTTTTTTGTTTCTTTTTCTAATTACATTTGCAGTCTGTAGATAAAATCTGTTTATATGAAGTAATACAGACTTAGAAATACCTTGATGTTTTGCATCTACTTTGATTATTTGCTGAAGCTCAACTGACCTGCAGGACCCAGGACTATGGGCTGCTTGTTATATCAGTCCAGGCACACTGCCTAAATAAATGCTTTGCATTGAAATTCTGATGCAATGTACAGGTTATTGCATCAGCATATTCCTGTGAGCTATGAACCTAATGTACCTCTTCATGACTGAAATATTTTTTGTCTACAATATTCAAACTTTTCTTATAATTAAAAATGATTATGCTTTGACAAGAGCTAGGCTCATAGATTCCTGATAATCTTGATGTTAATTGAGTTTCAATTTATAGTGTGGTCTACTCTTTATATTAAACTTTAGCTTATTACTTTTTGGCTAAAAACAATGTATGTAAACATAATAGTGTGTAATCATTTATCTTGACATGGCTCTTTCTGTGTTGGTAGTCACACACTGTTGTATCACAGCATTACTTCTGCTCTTGTCGAACTGTTGAGTAGCATGTTTTTATTAGAAGCTTATTAAGTTTTAGATTTTAAAACAAACAAGCAAACAAGCAAACCCCAAAGGAATTGAGGGTTCCAAAGTGTGAAACTAATGAAACTGCAGTGGCATTTTGTAAAATCAATCCACCTCAGTACAAAGGCCAGAGCAAGTTGAAATTTAGATTGGCTAACACAAATACATAGCAAACACAACACTGTTTCTATTGACTCAAGCAATAAACCAGAAATGAAGGACAGGTGCTTGAGTTCCCTGATGCAATCCTGTTTGCAAGTGACATGCACAGTTCCCAGGGCAAAAGGAACCAAACCACCAGGGAAAGTGAGGATGTCCACTCGCACCTCCAATCCTCCCTCTGTTCAGCCTCAGGGAGGTGTGTCCCTTCCTAGCTTTCCTCAGGGCCTTGTTCTCTCTCAGGGCCTGTTTTTCACCATGTCCTTGTCTTTCTTCATTGCTTCTGTTTTCCCACCCTTATCTAAAAATCTGCCATTTGAGTCCCTCTGAAGATGCTCTTCCCACACGCTTTTGAGCACCTTCCTTTAGTTTTGGAGGCAGCCTGCATCTGTGTTTTGGTATTGAAATACAGTATAGGGGGGATACTTCTATCAATTAAGGGCTGTGTACAGGAGCTCACAAGATTGCCCTTTGAGGCCGACTGCTTTGAGCAGGAAGAGCACAAACCAGTTCAGGCACAAGGCTTCAGTCTGGCCATAATCGTCAAGTTGCTTGACTCTGTCCTTAGTGCTTTACCCTCAGCGAAGCAGCACACCAGTTCGACATCCTGACATCAGTAAGGTTTATATAGAAGAAGCATTTGACTCAGGGGAGGATGCCAGCCAGCATTAGTGATGAGCAGATGGAGAAAGGAGTGTCCTAGGGTCCTCACATCCCAGCAGAACTACACTTGGAACACCTTTATGCAGATATGTCTGCAAAATGAGGCTCCCACTGCCTGCACTTGCTCTCTGTTAGATCATGTCTCCAATTCCCGTTAGTGGATCTGCAGAAATGGAACAGCAGGGCTACAGGGAATGTCACCTCTGACAGATTAGACCTGTGGATTTGGCCTGCTCAGTGTTAGAGAAGCAATTTGAAATCTCAAAATTCTTAACTCCTGTTTTAGACATTTACACCGGGCACATAGAAATCTTTAGACATTTGTCATGTCACCAAAGCTTGGGAGAGAGCCAGGAGGAAAGTTGTATCATTCTGTAAAGCATATGGAGTCTTCTCTGTCCCACAGCCTCTGCTCTCAGCCATACCAGTAAGTAAATATTTAACAATTTAGGCAAAAAATCTGCAATCTCAAAACTGGTGCAGGTACCTAACTTGTGGGACTCTGCATGAGGCTTATATTGTCTATGTTGCAGAATATGAATTTTATTAGGGAAAAAGGCATCAAAAATCTACCAAATGTGCATAGCATGTAGGTTTTCAAATATACTTTAAAACTCTTTTGGCAAAAGTTCAGAACACTGCATCACAATTACAAAAACTAGAGGTTTGAGTACTTGAGCTGATGCGCACTGAAGCTACAACTCCATATGCTGGAGCTGGCTGTATGTGGCTGGAAAGTGGTGTTTGTGTGCATTGCTGATCCTCAGCAGAAGATCTGAGGAAGAGACTGATCAAGGAATCCGCCCCAAAGAAAGAAATACATCAGAGGCCTGTGCTTTAAAAACAGTATAAACCAAACAAACACCACACACCTCCAGAGAAAACTTGTAAATTAGCCAGGGATACAAATAATGCTAAAGAAAAAATGTCTTCACTTTAATATTCATATTTTAACAGAAAAAGGACACTTTGTGTCCTAAAAATACCTAAAGATAACATCTTCAGAAAAGCTAAGTCAGTTTGTTTATCATGGACAAGCTACATCCAACTTTTTAAGACTGAACTTAAGAGGATGGGTCTCACTGTATCCACTCAAGATACCCTTAGGAGAGGTTGGAATTTATGTCAGAAAAAAAACAATTCCCAGTATAAAGTTCTCACCAATTTATGATCTTGTAACTGCTACATATCTATGTTAATGCAAGTCTAGTAAGCAGATAAACCAGTTTTGCTATGCATAAATCAATCTGTATGTGGATTCTCTGGTCTTGGGTCCTGTCTTAACTTATCTGACTGTCAGAAGTAGAAAGTGCATTACTTTTAGTTTCCCGCAAACCACCGCCTTCTTTTGTACAATTTACAAAAGTGGGCTTTAGTGCTATTCCTGCTACCTTATTATGAAGTCCACTTTAGGTCCACACAAAGTCTGAGTTCTCAACTAAAACTCTAATCCTTCAGTGACAGGAGTTTTAGCTAAATTGGTAGCGACTACTGTTGTATGCTGAATAATGCCTACTAATTTATTAAGTGGACCATATAAACATCTCATAATAGTCAATTAAATTAATTAACGCCATCATTTGGGTTGTTGCCACCTTCAGAAGTGCTTCCATCATAATAGTAAATTAAGGAATTCAGGGTATTCTTGTCAGGCTTAAAAGAGGAATTTTGCCTGTGGTAATTTCAGTTCTTCTCACTAATAGCTGTAATGTGGTAGCTAGTACCTATGCTAATGACTTGTCCATGAGCCCATGCCCTCTTCATAAATTTCCCTTTTTAAAGCTTCCCCTTATATGCAGATGAGCTATTTATCTGTCCCCAGATAGGCAGAGAACTCTTACAGCAATTACAGCAGCAAAAAATACCAGTACCTTTTTTTAGAGAGGCTGGCAGTTGTATTTTAACTTGACAAATTGCCTTTAAAGATCATAAATCATGGTCTGTGTGATTCTCTTTATCTTTGAGGATGTCATATGCACATTTTGAACAACAGCTAGTATTTTGTTAATCATTAATGAACTTAGGGCCTTCCTGACTTTATCTTTTGTAAAACTTGTGCAATTGTACTTAAAGCATGATCAAAATATGTTTTACAGTCTCAGTACTTTTCTGTAGTTTGCTCTCTGGATCTATCATTTTAATGAAACATCTCATAAAATTATTTAACTGTCCTCTGAATTATTAATGCATGATGGGTTTTCGAGAACCCTTTACATCAAGTCATGGGTTACTTACCCTATTTGGTGACAAGAGGGAACAGAATTAGGATTACAATCTAAATCACTGGCATTTCCATCTCTCCCTTGCATCCCTCCTAGTTTTTCCAACTGCCAGGCCGTTATGATCAGTAAAAATTATTTATTAAAAGCTTAGCTGCCTCTTGGGACCTTTCCTTGGAGAGCATAGAATAACCAGTTCTAATAACAGCATAAAATCAAACAACTTTAGTAATTTTTACTATTTTTAAGTTCATATCCCAGAAAGAGAAATTTGATGCTACTTGAATACACATGTATCAAACTCATTTTGGCCTGTTAAATGCTAGTCTTAATGCAGGTAAAAACCTACAAAATTGACTTAAGTTGCTATAAAATGGGCTGAGAAACAAATTAAAGGCCAGACAGAAACAGAGGAAATGGAAGAATTTTCTTTTCTTGGTACTGTGGGTACTGCGTTTCCACCCCACCATAGGTGGGTGCATTTCACGTGAAGAGTGTGACAGCCATCTGTGCCTGTCACAGGTCCATTTACAGCTGCTCCCTTCTAACAATTAAGAGGGCTCTGACCCGAGCCCATGCTTATCTGGGCTTTGGTCATTTATGAGGTAGCCCTGCCTGCAGATGCCAAGTGAGCCTTCACCTTGTGAGTACCTTTGTTTTAACAAGCTGGAGACTGAATCCAGGATACTGAGGTTTTAGAGTTTTTCCCCCTCAAATTAAGTAGTGTGTGTATTGCTTTAAGTTGTATACTAGATATAAAGCATAAATATTTTTCTGCCTCACTGGTACTGCTTTGTCTTTTTATTGATCTTCCCGCAGTACTGACTGGTCATTTAGACTGCAACAGGGTAATCCTTCATAGAGGAGATCTCATAGCCAGTCTACAGCTTCGCTATGACAGGAAGCAGAGGGGCAGACACTGATTTCTTCTCTGCGACAGTGCCCAAGGAATTGCCTGAAGTTGTGTCAGGGGACGTTTAGGTTGGATATTAGCAAAATGTTCTTCAACCAGAGGGTGGTTGGGTGCTGCAAGAGGCTCCCCAGGGAAGTGGTCACAGCACCAAGCCTGACAGAGTTCAAGAAAGATTTGGACAGTGCTCTCAGGCACATGGTGTGACTCTTGGGGTGTCCTATGCAGGGCCAGGAGTTGGACTACTCAGCCCTCATGAGGCCACATCTGGAGTGCTGTGTCCAGTCCTGGACTCCTCAGTGCAAGTAAGACTTGGAGGTCCTAGAGCAGGTCCAGCAGAGGGCAACAAAGATGATTAAGGAACTTGAGCATCTCTCTTACAAGGACAGGATGAGAGAGATGGGCCTGTTCAGCCTCGAGATGACTGAGAGGGGAATCTTATCAATGTCTGTAAGTATCTAAAGGGAGGGTGTCAAGAGGTTGGTACTAGGCTCTTTTCAGTGGTGCCAAGCAATAGAATGAGAGGCAACAGGCAGAAACTGATGCCCAGGAAGTTCCATCTGAACATGAGGAAGAATTTCTTTACTGTGCAGGTGACCAAGCACTGGAACAGTCACAACCAGAGAGATTGTGGAGTCTCCGTCTCTGGAGATATTCAAGAACCATCTGGACACAATCCTGTGCAATGTGCTCTAGGATGACCCTGCTAAAGCAGGGAGGTTGGACCAGATGACCCACTGTGGTCCCTTCCAACCTTATTCATTCTGTCATCCTTGTGGGTCCCTGCCAACTCAGCATATTCTATGATTCTGCGGGGTTTCGGGTTTTTTTGGGGGGCAGGCTCCTCAGCGTTCTATGGAAAAATGAACCACAGAACGGTTTAAGTTGGGACGGGACCTTAAAGCTCATCTTGTTCCAGCTCCCCTGCCAGGGGCTGGGACACTTTCCACTGGACCAGGCTGCTCAGACCTTTTACATCCCCGGAGGCGGGGGAGAGAAGCGGGCCCTCTGAGGCACGACCGCGACAGAGTAGAGGCGGGACCCGCCCCGCCATTCCCGGCGGGCAGGCGGGACCTGCCGCCACTTCCCGCCTCCTGCCCCCTCCGCGTCCGGCCGCCGCCGCTTCCGGGGCGCGCGCTCCCGCCATGCCGCGGGGCGGGGGCGGGGATCACCACCGCCTGGCACCCGCTGACGTCACCTGGCGTGAGGAAGTGCCCCCCCATTGGCTGCGCTTCCCCCTCTCCCCTCCGCTCCCGCCTCTCATTGGGCCCCGCGGCGTTGCCCAGCCAATGGTCGGCGGCGGGAGCGGGGAGGCACCGCCCCGGTCAGCGCTCGGGGGCGGGCGCCGCCGCCATGTTGTCGTGAGCGGCGGCAGCGGCGCTGCGGACGCGCCGGAGCGGCGGGCGCGGCCCCCGGGGCGGCCGGGACCTCCCGCGGCGGCGGCTCCTCCCCGGCGGGTGCCCGCGGCGCTGCTGCTGCTCCCGCCGCAGCCTCCCCCCTGCGAATGATGCGGCGGGAGGCGCCGCTGGGCTGGGTCGGAGCTCGGGCGGCGGCAGAAGCGGCGGCTCTGGGCAGTGCCCGGTCGAAGGAGGAGGAGGAGGCGGCGGCCGCCCGGTCCCCAGCGCCCCGCGGCGGCCGGGCGGGCGCAGGATGCTGAGAGCGACCCCGCGGCCTGGTCGCGCCGCGAGGAAAGGGCCCCCCCGGTGCTGAGCGCGGAGTGGCCCCATCCCGTCCCCCCGTCCCGCACGTGCTTTCCCCCCTCCCCTCCCTGCGTCTCCTCCAGCCCCTCGCCCTCCCGGCGCCCCTCCCCGGCGGCCCCGGTGCCGAGCGGCCCCGCCCCGTCCGGCCCCTCCCGCGGCGGGAGCGCGGCGGGGCCGGCGGAACATGGCGTGGGTGCTGAAGATGGACGAGGTGATCGAGTCCGGGCTGGTGCACGACTTTGACGCCAGCCTCTCGGGCATCGGGCAGGAGCTGGGAGCCGGTGCCTACAGCATGAGGTAACTCCCTCCTGGAACCTATCCCCGGCGGCAGGGCCGCGTCCCGACCGGGCTCCCCGGGCCGCCCGGCCCGGCCCTGCCCGTGCCTCGGGGCAGCGAGCGCGGGAACGAGCCGCGGCTTCCCACGCTACTTCCCTCGCTTTTTTTTATTGCTCTGGCTCCCAGAGGCTCTTCCCGAGGAGCGGCACGGGTCGGAGGGGCTCCCGCCCTACCCTCCCTTTTCTCCTGGCAGGTGGCCGCTTGCAAAGGGCTGTCGGGCGGGCGGCTGCCTGGCATGGGGGGGGGGCTTTTCCTTTTATATTTGTGTGATCTCTGCCGTAAAAATGACACTTCGCTGTCCCTGGGAGATGTAACCGGAACCCACGTTCCAAAAGATTGTCGTCTTATTCTGGACAAATATAATTCTTATTTACAATAAACACTAGCCGCTTTCTCCGGCGTTTAAAAATGTTCTTTCTCGTTGTTAATAGGGTAGTAGTATGCTTGTATTTTAACCAGTTTAAGTAGCGTTTGGGTGTGCTTTTTCGAAGCGAAGATAAAATTGTGCTTGTTTGAAATGAGTAAATTTTATTTCACTTACGTGTGGATTCCCAAGTGACGATTTAGGATGGGAAAGAGAAACTGTTTTGGAGGCACCAGGAGACATTTTAGTTCAAGGTTTTGGACAGGGTTAGTGTTTTGAGAGTCTGGAGAAACAGAGCAGTTGCATTTGATAGTTTTGAGGCCTAGCCTGTATGGAAGGCACATTCTTTCTCAGGTGACCACACGTTTCATCTATTATGTGTATTTTAAGGCAGTACTTCCCAGCTGAAGTGTTGAAAGTGCAGTGTCGTTGCTGGAAGTTACAAATAAGGCCTTCAGCTGAATAGAAATGAGGACCCTTCTGTTAGTATTTGGGATTGTGAGCTCGGCAGGTTGGCGGTGGTGTATGTTTTTGATGGGGGGGCTTGTTCTCTGTGGGGTTTGTTTGTTTGTTTGTTTAATTAAAAATAACTTTGAGAACTTGCCAGTTCAGGGAACAAGGTGATTCATCTCTCTTGATGAGAATACTCCTGATTTTATATTCAGCTTCTGTGGATTTTATCCCACTTCTGCCCCATTTCTGCCTTATCAAACATTCATCCCTTGAAGAGGTGGGCCAGTTTTTGTGGGCAGCTGCATGGAGGTTGCCTGGATGGCTTCTTAGTGTGCAGACACCTATGGATAATGCATGTGCTCCTGTTCAAGAACTGCTCTTCCTTCTCTATCACAATTCAGTTCTTTCTGGGATTTCTTATGATTAAAAATACTGAGTTTTGATTGGGTTTTAAAAAATACTTTCCTTTCTTTTCATAGACGTAATTTCTCCTCCCAGTAATGCTCACTGTTCTGCTTCTTGGAACTGTAAGAGTTGTAACCTTTACTGTTGTATGGATTGTTTTTTCTGCTCATGTCATCCTGTTATGGTGGGGAGCAGTCCTAGGTGGTTTTTAGGTACAAAGACTTACCTATTAGGACATTCTGAATTACCAGAAAAAGAGTTGTAGCCGTTAAAAGCACTTAAGAAGTAATATTGCACAAATTAAGCTATACATTAGACTTAAATTTTCTTGCATACTTTGTCTAGGATGTGTTTTTGGAAGACACAGGCCAGTAGTATTATTTGTAGCTTCAATCTCTGACCACATAGTTAAAGAGATCACCTAATTGCAATTAGGGTTTGCTAGATTCAGAGTGATTTCAGCAAGCATGCAAGTTATTTTATGTATTATTTAGATTTTTACTTCAGAGAAATTATGGCCTGTTAAGTGATGTAAGGGGGGAAACTAAGAGAGGTGGCATAACATGAAGAGTGAGAGATACTCTCTCACTGTTCTGTGCCAGTAGAAGCTAATTACTTGTCACTGTCTTATGAAAAAATGATAGAAGAAAAAGAAGTATTGCCTAGAGGAGAGTGTTGGGAGAGCTCCCTAAGGTATATCCCATATTTTGTTAGCAAGATCTGCATGTAACTATTTTACCTATTAGGGTTGTATTTAAAGTAGTTGATGTGTCCTCGAGTTGATGATGAGTCAGTGCTCTGGAGCAGAATATATGGCATTACTCCTGTGTTTATTCTTATTAAGAAAGCTGCTCATGTCTGTTGAATGAACAGAGGTTTCTTTTTAGAAGGCAGCTAAATGCCTCCTAAATTTCTCTGCAGATTCACGTGGTTTTAAATAGTTTTCGAAATTTCTTTATAAAATCTTGAAACCCATTTTTTCTGATTGCTGTTCTAACATCCTCTCACGCAATAAAAAACTGCCTATAAACACAAAATTCAATTCAACTGATAATAACAGTTGTCAGATATGTCAGATAACACCCCCCCCAAACCTATATAAAACCACAGTACCTTTAGTGATAATGAGTTTTGAGTATGTTATATTCAATTGGTAATGCCACCCATCATGTTTTCTTACAAATCCATCATACTATCCATTGTAACACAATAGGAATTGTCTAATTTTGGGGACTGATGGTTACTATGAATGGTTAAAAAATGGAGGCTGTTTAATTGAAAAGATAAGTTTCAAAGAACTGCCTGTCATCTCTCTAGCAGAATTCCATTTTTCATCTAATGAATTATTTGATTAATGAATCAATTTAAATTAAGTTAAATGAGCATTAATAGACAGACAAGTATCTTAGTGACTGAATTTTTACATGTAAATTGGAAGCTTAGTGTATGCAGCTACTTAAATGCTTGCAGTTCCAGTGGTGTTCGTAGTGCTAAAATTCAAACCTGTCATGGGGAACTTGATGGTTATTTCAGGAGTAGCTGTTTGGTATATATTTGTAGATTAAAAACTGAAGTTCATTAAACAAAATGGAAAAAACCAACTCTTGCCTCTGAAATGGGAAAGTCTGTATAAAAGACTGTGTGAAACTACATCCAGAGAATCCTCTGTTTTTTTGAGAATCAAGTCAGTTTGACTCTGCTGCATCTCCCAGACATTGAAGTGTCTTTGGAAAATGGAGCTGGCTGCTGCCTTAGTTGAAATGAACAGCAGCCTAACGCTGTGGAGAGTGTTGGATGGTGGGGGAACTTTGTGTATCAGCTCTCCTCCGTGGGTCAGGCCAAAGTAGCCATTAAGGTGGTCAGTAAGGAGTTGAAGGATTGTTACCTTACAACCTATAGCTCTGTTTTTAGGTTCAGAAGAGACGGAGGGTGTTGACTTCTAACAGCTTTTGAGTCCCTGACGTTCCTTTTTTGGCTTCTCATAAACTTGATTGGGTCATGGCAGTTACTGTCTTAACTTTAGAGTCGCTGTGCAAAAAAATAAAAAAAGGAGTTATCTCATTCAGGCCCTACTTTTGGCTACTGTTACATTATGACAGACACAGTGACTGTTTATGCTTCCCCTAACACCTCCTACTCTTTTGAAACTGCTGCTGGATATGTTTTTTTTATTTAAGAGGAATGCTTACTTAAGGTATCCTGAATTTTTTATTTACTTTTTCTGATGTACACAGTATTTTCTGCAGAATACATTATAAAACTTCTGTTGCAGTGGTCTGTCTATTTTTATGCATTGCACTGTAGAAAAAATAATTTTCACTGACATCTAGACTCTGTAAAATAAAATGTTATGAACTGATTAGAATTGGAGCTTGATTCTTTATGCAAGCACACAAATAGATAAATACCTGTCTGGAAATAGGCATTTGAAGGAAAAGAGAATCCACAAACCTAATCTTCCTCAGTTTGTTACCACAGATAAAACATGCTGAAAGATAAACCTTATGTTGTAGATCACTGACATTGGCTTGAGGTTGAGGTTATTTTTTTTGTTTCTTCCTAGTTGAGTGTGTGACAAAAAGTCAGGTGCCAGTTTAATTTTTAAAGAAAAAACTTCGAATTCTAGAACTCTCTTTCTGTTCCTGTTACCTCTCATGGTGGATGGACATCTCTGGTTGGGAGCAGGGCAGCGAGTCTGCCCTTGTTTACTCTTCCTGCATTACTCCTACATAGGAGCAATCTGTACAAGAGGAGCTGCCCGACCTCCCCGTGTTGGAGGACTGGATGGAGAACTGTGGATTTGTCGTGGTGAACTTTCTTCTTTTCCTTGGTACAATCAAGAGCTTAGGAAGACACAGGTTTTGATGTTGGCACTTTCTTTTTTCTTTCATTGGTTGGTTCTTGTATTTTGTGCTAGACACCCCTTAAGTTGAAGCCTTTAACCATTTGAGTTTCCATGTGGTGGCTTGTGGGATTCCCAGGAGCAGCATTACATTTGCACCTGTTTCTCATTCGTGTTGCACTTCTTGACAGCTGCTGCAGAGAAAGTTGTTTCCTAGAAATTAATTCCAGGGCTCTTGTCTCACATCAAACTTGCTTTTGCAGACACAGGGAAAATGTTAGGAAGTACCAGCCCTCCCATTGCCTTATATTTTCCTATGGCTTGTTCACACTTCTTAACAGTGCAGAGCTTGGCTTTGAGATGATGACCCTTGATTCAGATACCACTTGGGAAAAATTTTTCTCAAGGTATGTGTCCTCGTAAACTGTGCTTTAGTTTCAAAAGGCCTGTGTGTTCTTGGGATGCTTTAGTACTCACACCCAAAAGTATACAATCCAGAAGACAGATAAGGCAGATGATTGATGGAACATCACTCTGAATTTTGATGACATAGTAGTTCCTGTTCTTGTAAGGACAGGAGGTTCTTAATTTATTTTGTGACATGATTATTATTATTATTATTATCATCATCATTATTATTGAGGGGTTTTTGTATGTGTGTATTAGCTTGTTGTAAAATGCTTCAGACAAAGTGTTGGAAAGAGGGTTTTAAATTTCTAAGGAAGGTGATTTTTGAAGGCTGACAAACACATTTCACAAGCTTGGGGAGGATAAATTACATTTTTTTTATCTTTTTGTGCTATGCTCATGTAGGCTATATAACATAGGACAGCTTCCCACATGTGATCTATCCCACTGGATGCTTTCATTCAAGTGTTTCATTCACCTTGCTTCCACTTCTAAGCTTTCCTACTTTTGTATGGTCAAATTTCATTTGTGCACCTCTGTAGCATAGCTTGCTAAGACTGGGTGCTGGAGGATATGTTCACTGCCTGCTCTTCATGTGTGATGAAGACTGTGTCTGTTCGGGTCTGTCTGGGAAAGTTTTCCTCATCCCTCTAGGAGGAAAGAATGTCTTTCATTTGAATGCTTTAGATAACACATTCTGAGGGACTGAGATAAGACTTCTTACTGGAGCTAATAGTTTTAAAAACTTGGTCTCAGCGTTCCTTCCATGAGGAGAGTAAACCTTGATAGGTCGACTTTTTCAAATGATATCAAAAAATCTAATGAAAGATGCTGCATGTCCTTCATAATATTGCTACTCACATGTCAGCTTGCTTTTAGTAGTCTTAAAGTTCACTTAAATGAGACAAGTGAAGTAAATTAGTCTTTACTTCACAAGATCAAAAGTTAACAGTGGCAAAAAAAGAACAGAATCTCTTAAAGGTCTCTCTTCTCCTGTAGCCTGAAATACTTTCAGCAGTAGCTATTTTGGAACACTTGCTTTTCTTCCATCTGGGCAGCTCTGCCAGTGGGTGCTTCAGTGTTGTTAAGAGGTTCTTTGCCATGTAACCTGAACAGAGTTGGCAGTAAAAGTCCCTGTCACTAATCTGCACTTGACCAGCAAAAATCACACTTCACCAAGAGAGTAGGAAAGTAACTAAAGGATGGACACATAAGTGTACACAAACATGGAGGCTGCCGGGGATTTACTGGTGGCAGATGATTTGTACTGCCAGGCTACTGGCTCATGTTAAATGCAGAAATTGTATTGAGGATCTGAGGGGAAAAAAGCTGGAGCTGAGAAGGCTGATCTGCTCTCCTGGTTGGTTTTTTTTCTTCTTTTTGTTTTGTTGGGTCTTACAGTAGAATCACTATAAGCCTAGAGGTGGTAAAAAGACTGATTCAGCATCTCCACAGTTTCTGGGAATGTGATTGACATAATAACGTATATTATGTGCAGTTTATAATCTTCAGTTTAAGTAAAGAGCACTATTAAAAATACTAAATTTCTGTTTCCCATTGGTTTTCTTCTCTGAATTGTGAGCACTCTTTGCATATTTTCTTCAGCTGTGCTGTGTGAGCAGTGAGTTTTGTAGAAAATCCTTGTCACTGAAGTTTAGCTGGTCCCTATTTAGCTGACACTTTAAAGTCTTAATTTGAAGTATTTTACTCATACTTCATTGGCTGTTTTAATTGCCTGTAGATTTTCCCTGTTTAGATGGGGGAAAAGTGTATGTTCAAGTGGGAAAACACTGATATTTCATTCTTTATGAGTGAAGAAATCAAAAAGTTATTTAAATTATATTTCTTTTAAAGATGGTCTGGAAAGGATTTTAAATTACATTGTTGTCTCTTTTCCTTTGGAATGTACTAGTACCCAGAAGACTCTTTTATAAGAAAAATTTGCCTTGTACTGTTTTCTGGAGTGTTTTTTTGGAATGGTGGCATTTAAAAATGAACATTATGCTCTCTTTACAACTAAATTGTAGGATTGTGGAGTTGGATGTCTTTATTTCTGTTTCTTCAGTGGCAATTAGTCATTACCACTTTGTAAGTATTAGCCAAAGCAAGGTTAAAGCTGGTTAAATTGGTCTTCCATTTGTATTTGTTGGCTTCCAATGCCTTGTCTCTTAACTAATTCATTAACCACATCACACTTTCTTAAGCCAGACCAGCTACAGTTTTATCTGTAAATTGTGGGTGGAAAATGAAGACTTGAAAGATATTTTTCGTAAATACATGAAAGACTTCTCTCCTTAGTCTTGTGTGTTATGTGAAGGCAAGTGCTGCAGAACTCAGTTGGGAATTGCAGGTTGTTTATTTGGAGAGATACTTTGCACACCTTCACTGTTGCACTTCGACTCTTACGTGTGTATTTGAAACATTGCTCTTGTTTCCGTGTTCTTGCCATTTTAAAGTTCCTCCTCATAAAAACACTAGTGTTTCATGTGCCAAAGTGTGTGGTGAGCAGCAGTTCTGTCTTGGGACTGTGCTTCCCTCTGCTTGTCACAGTGCTGCCTCCTGTGCTGGGCCACTGTGCTGCCCTTCTGACTGACGCCAAGGCACGGAGCATCTCGTTGTTTCTTCTGAGTCATCCTCAAGGAGCAGTCTCCAATATACCGAATTTTCTGTCTTACTCATCGGTGTTGTGAGATTTTGGTTCTGAATCTCACTGAATTATTGTTATGGGTCAGAACCAACTCACCATCAGTGTGTGTGCGCGTGTGGAGAAGAGCTGGGCCCAGCCCTGCAGGTCCGTGGTAAGGCCTGCACATCAGGCCTGCTGAGGGCACAGGGCAGAGCCAGAAGGACTGGACTGCACCAAACGTGGCTGAGCCCACACAGAGCCCATGGCATCACTGAATGCCCTGCAGCCGGGCTGTCAGTGAAGGCAGACCTGCCTGGTAACCCACCCACACCAAGCCCCTGGAGCCTGTGACTGCCTGCAGCACACCTCACTCTGACCTGGAAGGCACTGACTGGATATCCTGCCTGGGAGGGAAAACTGAACTCTCTAAATACAAGAGACTCCATGTGAGCTCTCTCTGTCTCTGTCTTTCCTCTCTTGCAACTTGAACCAGATGAACCATCAGATCTTGTTGGTAGCCATTTTTCCTCTCTCTCCTTCTCTCTTTCTTCTTTCTTTACTCTTTTAGTCCGTTTTCTTCTTTTACTCTTTTTCCTTCTCTTGTGGGTAACTTAAAACCAATGAATGGGGTTTTACTAAAGCTGGTATATTGATTGTTTTTGGTGAGGGTTTTCTGTGGCTTGGGTGTTTGTGCTGGGTGTTTTAGTGAAATACTTTTTCTTGGTTGTATTTTACTCCTGTAAAATCTTTTGTCAAAATATCTTGTTTTCCTCACTAAATTAAAAGAATGTCTCTTAGAGAAGAGTGTGTAACTCTTTCTCCAGATGCTAATTAGAGGTTATAACGAACCAAAAGGCTTTTAAAAAGTTTTCAGTAAAATGGAACCGCTCTGGGCAGCTTATGGCTTAAAATCCGGAGTGTAACAGATGTGGTACTCCTTTTCTCTGCACAAGTAAACTCCTTTAAGAGTGTTCACTTCTCCCAAATGGGTGTTTCACATTGTCTTCCTTTGTAACTTAGTTAAGCCTTCTCTGGGCTCCAGTTTGAGAAGCTGGCATCAGAAGTAGTTAGAATATGGTACAGCAGGCTTGTAATGCTTTTTTGGACAGTGTCCTGCCTTGTCCTGCTTTCATGCCTCTTTGTAGCACTTTCTGTGGTCCCTCCCTAGTAGAAAGGAACCTGCATGGGTGTCTTGATATAAGCTGGATTTCAAGAGGAATCTATAATAGAGTTCTCTTTAAATAAAGTAAGCTCTTGCAGAAATGGAACAGCGGAGAAAAAAATTTAAATCCAAAACTTTTGAGTACAACGTGCAAATAATAGTGCAATACAGATAAGACAGCTATAATTCTTTTACAAAGTATATTAAATCTTTGTTTATGATCAGTGTAAGAGATAAAACAAGATACATGTTGGTTAAAAACAGTCAGTAGATGAGGTGGTGTGAGAAATCTTTGAAAATATATTTCTAAACTGAATTAAGAAAGTTTCATAGATCTGCAGATGATTTCATCATGAACAAAAATTCAGTGCAAGAAAAACTCTTTGAAGTTTAGTTTATGAAGGATTACTGTATACAAAGCAGACTAATCTATTGCTAATACAGATTACTCATTTCTGTAGAAAGCAGAAGATGTGTTTGCCGGTTGAGGTGAAGCTGTCTTTCTTACAACAGCCTGTGGACAGCATGGATTGCTCTTTACTCTTCTAAAATTTAACAGTTCTAAAGTTTTCTGGTGGTTGTAAGTCTTACCTAAGTGAAGTGAATCTTGGCATAAACTTTGTATAACTTTTGTGAATCTGTGACTTAATCATTTTTGGACTAAAGCCTAAGAAAAGTTATGATTGAAGAATCTTCAGTGTCCACAGAATTAATAGGTTAGATATGATGGTACTAAATGGGGAGAGATACTTTCACAGTGTAAGTAACTTACTTTGGGGAATATATTATCTCAAAGAAGAAAATAAAAGCCTTACTTTCATCTGCATGTTTGTTAGGCAAGCTTACCTGTGTTGACAGGCAAAAAGTTTAATGAAAACTGGGTTTTTTCAGTGGAGGCAAGAACTGAAGATTAAAATTTCATAGGAACAGCACAGCTTTATTTATTGCCTGCTTAGGTCCCACGGCATTGTTTATGTATCCTAGCCTAAAGTTCTGGTGGACAGTGTTTTGGGTACTGCTCATATAGGTTTCACTAATAAACTGAGTGACACAATGTATCTCATAGTGAAGTTTTTTAAGTCACAAATAACTTTTTTCCATTAACTCTAGGCAAAACAGGGCCAACAGTCTCACAAAGTTATTTGTTTTGTTCTTTTCAGTGATGTATTGGCACTGCCTATTTTCAAACAGGAAGATTCCAGCCTTCCACAAGAAAATGAGACCAAACATCCACCCTTCCAGTATGTTATGTGTGCTGCAACATCTCCAGCAGTAAAATTATATGATGAAACTCTCACATATTTGAATCAAGGTTGGTATACACATGGGAAGGCAGCTTGTGGTGCAGGTCTAAAAACTGGAATGGTGTTTCATGTTTTGATACACGTATATCTGTATATCCAAAATGAATGTATGTAAAAAATTAACTTGGATGCCTTACTAGTAGTCTTGTTTTTTGTTTAGCTTGTAGGCTCATGTATGTTGTTACTTCCCCTTTAGAGTCTGGTGGGGTTGGGTTTGGTTTGGTTTGTTTTTTCCTGCTGTGTGATGCCCCTCTCCATCCCCCACATCCCTCAATAAAATCAAACCAATGGAGCTTTTAGAAGACAGATTCCAGGTAGTAATAGCTTAAAATACAGGTTTAATTTTGCATTCCTGTTTAGACTTGATCGATGGTTGCAAGTTAGTTGGATATTTGCATAAGATACACACAAACAACCCTCAAAAGTCAAAATAAATGTTACAGTATCAATCCCTGAACAAAAAGTGTTGCACAACAGAGGCCACTGTAATTGTTCTTAAATTAGCTATGCATATCTGCCCAGAACAGTATTATGTTTGAAATATAAACACAAGTGCAGCTACCTTTGTACATACCTTTGGAGTTTGTATGCATTTCACTGTTGTCTGTCCACATGTATCAGAAATTAATTAGATAAATATGTCACCTGAATTGTGCTGGGTTTTTTTCCTCATAGCCTGTGGTTAATTTGCATGCAAATTTGGGATTTTTTCTTGTAGAGAGGGCACTGACTGCTGGGTAAAATAATCTGAATGTAGTCATTGCCATAGGATATAACCTCCCTCACCTCTGGAAATTCCACTGAAGTTCTAAGTTTAATCAACTAGTATTCTGAACTCAAAATCATTTCTTATTTGTTTTAGTCCCCATATCAATAGCTTTGAACTCTCCCACCCCTCCATCCCTCTCCTCTGGCTCTAATGCTTTAGGATCACTATTCCTAGATTTAGTTCAGCTTTCTTTTCCTTGTGGGTGTTGACTCGAAATCTCTATAGGCTGCACTGCAATTAGTAGACAGAGCACAAGGCGGTGGCCTGAAGGAAGAAAGTGCTTGCTATCTTGCTTCTGAGAAGAGCTTGCTATTTAAGTGACAGTGTCTGAAATGACTGTAAATGTTTCTTCTGCCTTTGAAAATCTTTTTTAATATAAAGATTTCATTGACAAAGAAATTTTGCTGGTTTTTGATGTCCTCAGTAACTTTGCTGATGTTGAAAAATGAGAGCGTTGGTATACCTTTTTGTAAATAAATATTGGAAGAAAAAAAAACAGTTGGCCAACTTCCTTTCTGTGCTGGTACTTCAGAAAGACGGTATATTTACTGCCTAGGTTAAGACCTTTTCATAAAAATTTCTCTATTAGCTGTAAGCACATATGTATGTATATATGTAAAAATGTGTATCTTGGGATAGTTTTGAGACATGACGTCTTTCCTAGTGAAACCAGCTTAAAATAAGGATTGGTTTGCAACACTGAGTTGTGCTGATACATGTTTGTGTAATGAGTTGGATTAAGTCCTCTAGAAAATGAACAATTTAAATCCCCATCACTTCAGTTGTCTGGTTTCTAGTTTGCCCCCATTAACAGGCTGTGTCTGGTTTAAGTAATTTTCAGGATTTCAAATACCCTCTTTATTTCATCAGCAGTTGTCTTAGTTTCCTGGCTTGGGAATGTCAGAAGCAATGGCAAAATTTGGCCTATTTGTTAGACTGTGGTGTCATTCCCTAAGGCAGTACTTAAGCAAGTCCTGACTTTACCCCCTGTCAGTAAGTATTTTAATGAGAATAGCAAAGAGTGTAGTTCAGAGTTCATCTGGCTGATGCTCTTAGTCATGTGATTTAGTTTTAGGTGATGCTATGAGGAGCGGGGTGTTGGACTCAATCCCTGTGGGTCCCTTCCAACTCAAGATATTCTGTGAGCTAATGGAATGTTTAAGATGATCAGGTGTTCAGCTGAAGCTGATTCTAGAGGTTCAGATCTTGGAGTGGTGATGGTTGATTGTTCAGGGGTTTCCAGGGTTCTTATTGACTATGAAATCTCTTAGATGAGTCCATTGAGAATGCATGTTGGAGTTGTGGGACAGTGTTTTGAGTTGGCTGTTGTTCAGCTTGAGGTATATCAAATAACAGAAGGGGTATGGGAGAGAATTGCTTTTGAAGGGGGAAGTTTTCTTTAGGTTGGCTTGGCTTGAAGTTCTGTGAGTGCAAGGAACTGCTTGGGAGAGATGGGGTCAAGCTTGGAAAGGGGAACAAAAAGGTATCCTTGCCAGCCTGATGGGTGACTTGGTAAGGAGGGCTTCGAAGTAGGAACAGTGGGGGAGGGAGAGAGTGACCAGGAGTACTTGAGACAGTGATGGACACGGTTGATGAGCAGAGGGGGCTTGGAATGATGTACAAAAAAGAAACACAGCATCAAAAAAAGGAAGCTTAAACAGGGTCTCCTTCAGCATTTGGATGTAAGCAAACCTCTAAAGCATCATTATGAGGACACCCCAAAACCCTTTCTGGTAAACCAGCATGGCATCTGAAGTGCACATACATCAGTAGTGCAAGCAGCATAGCAAGTGGTGCTTTTCACAGTTCCAGAGCAGCTACATGTCCAAAACTCCAGAATGGAGTTTACCTGCTCTTTTGCCTTGAAAACCTCCCGAGTTATTCTTACATTTTTCAAGTCAGGTATTCCTTGATTTTGACCTTTACCAAATTTTCAGTCTTAATACTGTTACTTTGTACCTAAAAAAGGTTAACTACACTTTTTGAGGAAGCAATCAGAATTTTTTTCTTCACCCGCCTCGCCCAAAGAAAATGATGAAAAAGAACAGAGAAATACTTGCAGAAGTTTATTAATAGTGCTAGATTTTAAAAAGTGCTGACTATAAATATCTCTGTGAGTAAAATAACACTGGTAATTGAACAAGTCTCACTGACAGGAGAAAGGTTTCTTCCTCTTAAATATAGGAGGAGAAATTTTCTATTATTTACCCAACTGCACTAGGTTTATCTAATTTTTATATGGATTTATGTCATCAATGACTATATCAATGTTCACATGCTGCTGGGGTAAAGAAAGCCTGTACATGTGTAGAGTATCTACATAAATGTACTGATTGTGTTACAGCAAAAAAAACCCCTGAAATGGACCACAGCTGGAGGTAACTTTGGTCTGTGAAGCACTGACAGGAGGTGAAGAAATCATTTGCTTGTTTACAAGGGTATTACCTTGTAGGGCAAGTCAAAATGTCTTTTAAGTGTGCTATACATTGGAGCATAAAGGTAGTTTGGAGTGCAGTGTAGAAGGTGATGAATTTACTGCATTTGATCTTGGTGAACATGTTGAAATTTATTTTGTCCTGTATTTTAATTAGGGAAATGTGATTTTTGCAAACGAATATATGCTGCTCACATTAGATGAAAAAAAATGCCTGTGGTTCAAATAGATTACTTCAGGCTTACCAGTTTGATGTAAACACTAACTGTCCCTTTTAAAGACTTATTTCTGAAGTCATACAAAACCTAAAAATCATACGAAGGCAGCAGGTACATGGACAAAATTAAACATGGGAGAATAGTATTTATGTTGTGGGAAAAGGATAAAAACTCTGCAAGAGTTTGTTTTGGAAGACCAGTTAATGGTTCTCAGTTACCTTTCATCATTTTTTGAAGAAGTAAAGGAATTCAGCTTTGAATTTTTTTTTCTTAAAAAAATATAGAAACAAGTACTTACACTTCATGCACAATGAGATACTTAAACCTTGAAAGTATCTGTAGTTTTAAAAGGACCAAAAAGTTTCATTTTTTTTCCATTAATTTCCATGCTGTGAAGTGCACATTGCTGTGAAGATCTCAAACACAAGTTTCAAGTACTGGTATTCTTGCAAACTGTGAATTTTAGTTTAACTGCATTAAACACAAAATAACCTCGTGCTCTGACTCTTTCACTGATACAGTTGTTTTTCTCTTTGAAGGTCAGTCCTATGAGATACGGATGCTAGATAATCGGAAAGCTGGAGACATACCAGAGATCAATGGAAAACTGGTGAAGGTGAATTTAAGTTCTCTTGCTAGTGTTACTAACAGACTGTATTCTATGGATATTTTTTTTTTCTGCCGTCACTAGGTATTTGTTCAGAATATGTGGACCAGTGATGTTTACAAATAAAAACATGGGAATATAAATATCCAGTGCATATCACAGTTGTGTGTACTGAAGACCTGAGTATTTTCTGCAAAGCTTAAGATAGTTGTTTGTAGATTGTATCCAGCATCTTCTGAGCCGTTACATTGTCCGTTTCAAGTGATTAGGAGAGGTAGGAGGAAGCTGGAAGATCATTTAGATAGAAGTGGAGGTATTGTGAGCATGTTTCTTTATAGGGGAATACCTGGAGCCAACCTGTGGTTTTTGCAGCAGTGGGATATTGGAGATATATCCAGAGGAAAATGGATCTCTCTAATTTTGCTGTTCGTTGAGCAGTTTATTCCACAGCTGAGCTCCTTTTCCCAGTAGCAGATTTGTCTCCTTGTACTTTAATGTTAGCAGAAGGTACTGTGGATCTGAGTGTGAAGTACAAGAATGAGCCAGACTAAAAAATTACCAATTCATGGTGCAGATTATTAAAAGAAGTGATGAAGGGGGAAGGGTTTTGATTTTATTTTAAGCATCTGATGATTGATTTTATTGAATTATCTAAAAAGTCTTATTCGGATATTAGGAAAGAAGGGAAAAATGTGAATTAAAGTCACTTTGAAAGTGGTGCTGATAAGTGCACTGGAACAGCGTGCCTGTGGGAGGCTGAATCTTTACATGTCAACTTTAGGCTGTATAATTTGTGAACTTTGACTTGCTTATATAGTCCTATGGCTTGTTCTTATTTGCCTGTGAGATAGTTGTTCAGAGATCATTTCAGGAATTGTTAAACGTGAGCATAAAACTGGGATTCGTGAGTTATGTAATTAAACTTTTTACAACCTGGCATGGTGACTTGCTGCAATAAGCATGTGGAATATTTGCACCCTTAGGTGCTATGTCCTTGTAGCCTTGGGGTATCTCTCTGGTGTAATTTTCTAGGTTTATATATGGGTGATGAGTCATTTGGTGGGTAGAATAGGACAAAGCAGTGTAAAAGTTTAAAAAAGTAAATTTTACCACAGCAAGGTGTTGTAATGCTGCATCAATTAACTTTCTGTTTTGGCCACTTAAATACTGGAATCCCAGTACTTTACCAAAGAAGGCATTTCATGGTGGTGGAGGTGGCTGCAAATATTTCCAAGTTCCAAACTTGCCAGTTTGCAGTGCAGAAGGAGTGGTATGTTTGTGTGTGTTATCTTTGAAATAAACCCAAGGAAATGCAATGAAGAGGCACTCCATTTAAAAGTTCTTGGGTTTTGTGGACTCTTTTGGCTGCTGTTAATACAGGGAAGAATGTAGAATAATGGAAAAAAAAATGATGCAAACATGTCTGTATTCTGTTTGTTGGGTAGCAATTAATGTGTGCAGTATTCCCCCCCCCCCATATGTAACAAATTGTTTGGTATGTGCATTCATACATTTAGCAGTACCAAAATTGGTCACAAATTGTTAGATAATTGCTTCTACCTGAATAAAGTTAATCGTGTTGTAGTTCTTTTAGATCAATATTTCAGATAGAGTAGTTGGGAAAATTTGGAAGGGTTTTTTATCCCTTCTTTCTGTTAATTAAAATCATAGATTGTAAATATGCTTATAAATACTAGGAAGGGAGTTTATTTTATTTCTTAGAATGTACCACAAAAAATCATAGCATTTCCACTGAAAAAATGGTCAGTAATATTCACCACTTTTTTTGTGTTGCATTCTAAAATAATTTGATGTTGCCTAGACAGCGTTGATACTGTGCTGTCAGTGTTGCTCAGTTTGCTGCATGTAATTCATAGTGACCTTTAGAATATGCAATGAGATGTAATTCTCTCTTGCATTTTTTACCACGTTTTCAAGTATCTCCCGCTCAGTTCTATTTCTGTGTTCCGGAATATTTTGGGATCCTGATGGTTGCCAAATTTTTTGCTGTAAACATGTATTTATCAGCACTGTGGCTATTTTGAACTGTTTTAGAGCTTTATCTTCAGGCTGTTTCTAAATGTGCAGTAACTTGTGGGTCATCAGATGCTTGTTTTCTTCTTTATTAGAGTATTATAAGAGTTGTGTTCCATGACAGAAGATTGCAATATACAGAGCACCAACAGCTGGAAGGCTGGAAGTGGAACCGCCCTGGGGACAGACTTCTTGACTTAGGTATAATTGTTTATGTTGGTTGCCACTGTATGAAATTCACTTCTCAAATTTAAGTTGATCATGTTCATACTTATACTGGAACTGGTGAAAAAGGACAGACCAATTTTTCTGGATTGTACTTTCTCATCGTGTGTATTTTGAATATACATGTTCTTACCACTGTCACATTCCTTTAAAACTATAAAAAGTGCTATAAAAGTAAGATAGCAACTCTACGACCTTACACATGTAATAATCTTTCTAATTTTGATTACTAAATGTTACAGTAATTAGGTGAACACAGACAAAAGTAACGTCTAGTAGATTGTGAAAATGGCGCCCACGTGGTTTCTGTACTTTGCGTAACTTGATCATTTTTGGTGGGTAACTTGGGATGGCAGCAGGGGAGGAGAACCAAAAAACACCCAAAACCTTGAGTACTTTGTATGTTGAATCTACTAAGTTCTTCATATCCTAGGAAACTGTTTCTGGGCTTATGCCAAGCCACCAAAGCCCACATTTTTCCACCCTGCCTTGTTTATGCTGATGGTAACCTTTTTTACAATTTATTTATACTGTTTTCTTGCAATATTATTAATTTGATATATATGCTGCTTATTTTAATAGATATTCCAATGTCTGTTGGAGTCATTGATATCAAGACAAATCCAAGCCAGCTCAATGCAGTTGAATTTTTATGGGATCCAACAAAATGTACATCTGCTTTTATTCAGGTTTGAAACTTTATTTGACTGGATGTCTGTGTTTGGTGCCTTTCAGGTCACAATCACTAGTATATTTGCACTACAAAGTGTCTCAGTTTCTTACTTGTGAGATGGCCATTAAATACCATCTTTGTGAAAAACCACAAAGGTTCATAGTTCTGTTAAGGTCCCTAGTAGGGTTTTTCAATTTACTTTGAGTTTATAGAAAAATAGATAAAAAACTTTCAAAAAACTCTTTGAAGAAAGCTGTCATGGTTAAAAAATAGTTATAAGAAGTATAAGAATTAACTAATATCCCTCTCAGTAACTCTCATTACTACTTTCTTTTTTCAAATGAGAAGCTCACGTGGTGGTGGGCTTAAGCAGAATCTTGACTTGAGGATACAAAATGAAAAGTATTGTGTTAAAAAATGAGGGGTTTAAATCAGATATTCAGAGATGTTTCTTACTATATCAATAGGCTTCCTTGTATTAGGAATTTTATTATTTGTGTATTTAATATTCAGAGCAACTGAACATTCTTTGGCAATTATTAATATGGAATGTTCAGATTTGCACTGGGATTTTTACCTTTTGTCTCAGATCTGGTTTTATTATAAGAAGGTATAGGTATAAAGTTTGAGATAGCAGTGTTTCTTACTGAGGCTGTCAAAATAGGTTAAATTCCATATTGTCAATAATTTAATTTTGATCTAGTATAATAAAAGATACTTTTTTTAGTAGGAGTTACATAATTAATAAAATGTAGTCTCCTTGAAGAAGTACAAGATAAACTATTGAATATTTTTGTTTATGCACTTCCTTAGAAGTGGTAACAGACTGAAAATGGAACTGATACATATTATGCAACTATAATTCACTCATTCTAAAGGCTCACTTAAAATTCCATAAGGAAGCAAAAAGAAATTGGGAGCACTGTCCAGTGAGATTCATCATAACTCCTTCTGTTGCACTGATTTTCTCCCTAGATATCTTTTAAGGGTATTTCTAGCATATAAATCCAGATTTCATTCTGATGTCACACCTGAGGCAATTCCATACTGATTTAAAGGCCTGTGGACTTTTATAGAGTTGGGCATATTTGAAAATACCCTGACATGAGGATGCATGAGATGAGAAACTCTTCTAGTCAGTGACCTTTTATAGCTCTGCTAATATTTATTGCAAGAAACTGTATGTGATGTTGGTAACATGTAATAAAATTTATGTCTGGAATGCTTCTGAGGGTTGTTTTTGTTTGGTCATTGTTTCCTTTCAGGTACATTGTATCAGCACTGAATTTACCCCTCGTAAACACGGAGGAGAGAAAGGAGTTCCTTTTAGGATTCAGGTTGACACTTTTAAACAGACTGAAAATGGAGAATATACAGATCATCTGCATTCAGCTAGTTGTCAAATCAAAGTTTTTAAGGTAACAGCAGAAAACAGATCCTTAAGTCTCTCAGAAGTTCTCATAAAGATGCAGAACATCGTGATGTTACTGCTTGACTTCTGAGATCAGATTTCAATACCCTTTTCGACTTGCATTCTTGTTCGTTTATAGCCCAAAGGAGCAGACAGAAAACAGAAAACAGACAGAGAAAAGATGGAAAAGCGAACTGCACATGAAAAAGAGAAGTATCAGCCTTCATATGACACCACAGTTCTTACAGAGGTAATAAAATAAAATTGCATCTGCTGACTCAGGAGAAAATACATAGATACAGCATGTTGCTTAGCTGCAGTCTTGGAAGGGTTGGGGAAGAATTAGTTCTACATAAAGATAAGCTTTTTATTTGACAAATTTGTCCAGTGAGCAGCAACACTAAATTTTAAGCTATTGTTTGGTAAACTTGCCTTTAGATACTTGATAGTTTCTTATATTAAACCACACTAAGATTGAACGCTGTTTGACTGACTGTACTGAACCCTCAAGACTTTTGATAGAGATCCAAAAATCTTGCATATGAAAAGCAAAAACAAAAAGAGGGGGGACTCTAGAACTTAATTACCAAATTTGAGCTTCAAAGTCTGTTTTACGGAGATTATTGAGTTTAAGGCCAGAGCCTCAGTAGGTTTTTGCATTTTCTCTTAATTTAAACATCAGTGAGTTCTATGCGGTTTTCTGAATATTTCAGAAGTTTTTAAAAGGCTTTTAGATCTTTCCTCACTGTATAATGAAAAGAAATTGATCCACATCTTTGGTGTTTGTCCAGATGAGGCTTGAGCCTATAATTGAAGATGCAGTTGAACATGAGCAGAAAAAGTCCAGCAAGCGGACTTTGCCAGCAGACTACGGTGATTCTCTGGCAAAGCGAGGCAGTGTAAGGGACTTCTGCTTACCTTTTGATTATGCAAGATACCTTGTGCAGTGTTAGATATAGGAGAAACTTCCATTATATTAAGTAAAAATATTTTGATTGCTGTGTCTTAATTTTATTCACTTTTATGTGTACCAATTACTCCATGTTTGTTTTCAGCAAAGGAATCCTTCCTAAATCTAACACTTAAACTGTTGCAGAGGGACTGTGTAACTTAAAAGTCAAGAGCTTTCAGTTTATGTGACTTTAAATGAAATAGCTTTTTACTTTCCTAAATGTATGTAATTAGTGCAAGTAAGAACAGTGAAATTTAGTGGTTTGTCCCTGTTTGTACTTACGTTCAACAGAAGTTGTCATGCACATCAGTATTTTTTAAAGTGCCAGGTGTTGTAGATGGTTGTTACTGATTTTTTCCTTTAACCATCTACATACTGTGCTCCAGGCAGGTTAAATGCAGCTCAGAAGTGTCTGTTCATCTTCCTAAAGTGTTACATTAGCCCTGTATGTTTACCCCAAAAGGAAGCTAACGTATATCCTGTGCCCTCCCTAACGTATATCCTCTGGAGTCATCCTGTCAGGGGTTAACATTTTAGATCTCTTAAATGCTGTTCCTTAAGGTGAATATCATGAAGACCTTACATGTTTGTGAGAAACAATCCCACATCTTTCATTTAGCAAGTTTGAATGTCATTTAATACCATGGCTGTGCAAGACAGTTGTTTGACTGTTCTTTGAACGGGCACACTGTGCTTAATTGCAATTTCCTGCCAGTGCTTAGGCAATGACTGTCTGACTCCTGTCCCTCAGACATAACTTGGTTTGTATTTATGATCTGTGAAAGTGATGTATAAGGTTTTATATTTTGGTTATAAAATACTTCAGAATATACCTCTTCTTTATAAACCATGTAATGGGTGGCAGGGAACAAGCAGTATTAGTCAGATGGGTTCTTTGAAGGATTTGTGGGTGGTTTTTTTATGTTGTACACCCTGAAACTATTGTAGATACTAAGCTGCCTGAATTTACCTTCTACTGTTCTTGGCTGTTGGGTTGGGTTGGTTTTGTTTTCGTTTTGATTTTTCTTTTAAGGCACACTTTAAGGATTTTTTGGCACAGTGTTCTTTTATTAGTTTCAGCTGGCCCTGGGGTAGAAGCAGGACAAAACAGGATTTTATCACTTTCACTTATAAAGCATCTTTTGAAGCTGGTCTTTGAGGGATTTCTGTGTTATTCTTTACCCTATGCTCTCTTCTCCTTCTGTTGTTATTTCACTGAATGATTGTTGCTTATAGGAAGAATAATAAAGTATTTTTAAAAAAATTAAACAAATTCAGTGTCCAGAGTAGAACATGCTGTAGCTAAATGATACCTGGAAATTGTCTAATCTTTTCTTGACAATCTCTTGAAATATTAAGCTTCTATGAATGGAAGCATTACCTTAATTGTACAGAAAAAAAAGCTGAGGTAGGACAGTACTGGACTTCTAATGCCTTTCCCAAAGCACATAAAGGACAATGACCCACAGGCTATTTTGAATAACAGGTATGCACAGCTTTCCAATTCTCTTAATTGTGCAGCTGACTTTTCCTGGTTTGCATTTGCCCTTAATAAAATGTTGTCTTGAGATAATTCGGTGAGTTTGTTCAGACCATTTGGAATTTTATCCATGTTGGACGAAATCCTCTCAGCCTTGCTTACTTGGTTTTGTTTGCAGATTTAACACATGATATTTCCATCATTACAATGATTTTTATCATTAGCAAAATTATTAAAAATCAACAAGCCCATAAAAAAATACCAAGAAACACTATTTTTGCTGTATTCATAGTGGTACCTTGGTAATTGCTACACACTCACTAAACATTGCGTTTAGCTATATAAGTTGAATGTAAACTTGGGTTTTTGATCGATAAAAAGAATATCTGATTTATATCTTGAAGGCCAACTCATCAGGCATTCTTCTCTTGTCACCAGACAGTCTTATTCTTGGGGGCCTTCTAAATATAGACAGGGATGATACATGTTTCTACTTGGAGCAATTCTGTCCTTGCAAATCTCTCTTCCCAGACTTGGCCGTCAGAAGCTTTGGCTGTTACCAGACTTCCCTCCTACATGTAGATCAGATGTTCTGTTTATGCAGTACAGTTGTCAAAGAGGGGCTTAGACACAAAAAGTGAAGGCCTGTTTCCATACATCTAAGTATGAAAATTGACACTGGTTTACATATTATGTATGATGTATCTTTTTACTTCAGATGTCCTGGGAACTGTAGCTCCATTACAGAAAAACAGTATTGTTTGGTGTATGTTTTTCTTGATGCATTCAGGAGTGCTGGCTGTTACTTAGCCAGTGCTGCTTCGTAGATGCCCAGAAATAATTCTCTGTTACCTTTTCTTGAGTTCTGAAAATTAATATGGATACAATCTATAGTTCTCTTCCTTTTTAAAGCTGTGTATTCTTATCTTCCGCTTACACCTAACCTGTTATATAGGCTGTCTTTTTTATTCCTTTTTGCATCTCATTTTGTGTGTTGTTTTTTTTATTCTGTCCCTCCAAGGTTCTGTTGTTCTATTTGTTGGATATTTCTATTTTTTTCTTTCTTTTTTCTTCCTCTCCCCTAAATGATTACTTCCAGATGAGTCATAATCAGATTTGGAGAGATCAGTTTCTCACTGTGTTTCCTTCAGAAAACATTGAATCTAATATGTTTTCTTTCCAATTTAATTTGTATGGGATTATAACACAATGCAAGGAGTTGAGTGAAGCTTCATTTCTGAACAGCCATTCTGCTCTTTCCTAAGAACCAGAGGGTTTTTTCTAATTAGCATAACCCATCTTTTCTTTACCACTCATTTTTATACAGTGCCATCTAGGTATGCTTTTCCATGACTTCTCTTAATTCACCTGATCTGTCAAAATTCAGTGCATTTGTTGCAGTTTCTGCAGTGCTTATCTCAGTATTTTCCAAACAGACACATAGTTAAACTGCTTGTTAAGACTCTTTTTTCATGCTATGGAGCACTGACTTTCTCTGTAGATATATATGCGCTGGTTTAAAAGTAAACCAGTGGGACAAATGAACCCAACTTGAGAGATTACAAGTCAGAGTTACAATTTACTAAAAAGGTTACAATAAATGCAGTGATACAGAGAAAACCTGGTTTTAACCCCCAAAGACAGATGTATAACCCTGCACCTTGGGACAAGAGCAGAACAGTGTGCATTAGCCCCTGTGCTGAGCACCACGTGGTCCCCCTGGGTGCAAAGTAAAAGGAAAGGAAACCTGTTGGTCCAGAAGATGGCTGCAGTTCTGTTGAGTAATGATCACAGTCTTACCAAGAGTGGCAGTCGCAGTCCTGTTGAAGTTCTGGTCCTCCTCTGGATCCAACGAGTGGTACCAGAAGTCCCAAAACCCCAAGATTATATGTGCTCAGGTTCAGGTGAGAATGTCCAATACCTCCCCCAGGGTGGGGATTTTTACTCTGACTCTGTGAGTCAAAGGATATTTTTGGAGTCTTTGGTAGTGTAGGTCATTGCAGCTGCCTATTATGCCAGTCGGTATGGCCCATTAGCAAAGATGACCCCTCAGGCTGGGTATGAAGGTGCTAATGCCTCCCCGAGGTGTGAAGACAAAGAAACCCTCACAGAGTTTCTTTAACACCCAGCTTGTAGCCTGAGGTGTCAGGATACCCTGGGCAGCTGCTGCAAATGATCCATTATTAACAGTCAGTCAGGAATGACACAGAGGGTGTAGAATACACAGTTTTGGTTATTCCCACATACTGATAAACTGGTCCTACCCCCTAACTGGGACAATATAAAAGGCTACAAACTCAACACTCTTTTCTGGACTGCAGAGGGGATGTTTATTTACAGATGACCTTCATTCAGGAACCATTTTGTGAAGGAAGGCACTTTGTGTTTCCTCTCTCTTAATATATAGAAGACAGTGGTTATGTGAGGCAGAAGAGGAAAAACCCCACCAGATTCTTTCTTTCTCCTGCTTTGAATTTGGAAAAATAGGCAAATTTGGATTGTGGTAGTTGGGTCTTTGAACTTTTTTCTGTCTGCAGTATCTTAGTTGATTTTTATATTAGTGTATAGGATATGTCATGAGCTAGAATATATAAACTACAATTTGACTAAACTTGGTCAAATGGTAATTTTTTGCAGATAAAGGTCATTATAGAGCACATGGAAGTTAGAAGACTTCCTGGTATAGGCCTTGAAATCAATTAGTATATTAAGTTTTGGACATGAAATATTGGAGCAGAAGTTAAATATTTTCTGTAAGTGACTTAAATTTAGAATATAAAATCTTCTAGAGGCTACATGAAGCAGGAAGTGGAGCTGGAACAAAACTAATTTAGCAACATGAGCATAGTATTTATTCAGTTTCAATATCTATACTTTGTATAGCAGTATCAGCATACAGGATATGTGATGTGGGTGACTTCATATTTTGGGAATAACTTCTTCTGCACTCATAACAATTAAGTCTGTATGCACATAAGTTTTTTGCTTTTGCTGGCAACTGTATTGGTTTGGGGCAAACCCCCTGTATTTTATAGCTTTGTTGAAAAAGCTGTATACCATATATGAGAAAATTGATGATCTTTGCTTTCTAAAGATGATTCTGTCTGCTCAAGTATAGTAAGTCTAACTTGGAGAACAAATTAGACTTACCATATTTTGTTTTCATGTTTATTTGGCATTTGAATATAGTATAGAGTTCTTTGTCAAGGTTCAGTTTGAAAAAAAGGCATAAATTTGGGCATATTCCAGTAGATTGGAAGTAGGAAGGGGAAGGACATTGAACAGTGGCTTAGAATTGCTTGAGATTTTGCAGTTCCTCAGAAGCTAGGAACATTCTGAGTTTAGGTGCTGTATATACTGAATCTGGAAAGTCATTCTGTCGTTCTTAGAAAGATTTGTTATCTTCTCTTTAAATCAGTAAAACCATTGCTCAACACTTCATAACTTCATTCATGGCCTATACAGAAGGCTGTTAAAGATTTGAAACCAAAATAAGTTTTCTCCTTCTCATGAATTAATCCACATTTGGAAATCAGACACAGTTTACGGAGTACAGTTGTATCAGTAGTATTGTATCAGTGTACTAGTAATGGAGGTCAGTTAGCCTTGAGACCTCAAACACCTGATCTTTGGAAATTCAGCAGTGTATATTTTTTTGTGTATTGTAGGTAAAGGTATAATGCCAATCCTATTTCTGTTTTGTGATGACTTTTTACAGAGTCGAATGCTTCCTTGCGACAGAATGACATTTTTCTCCTGGTGTTGTGTTCATTGGCCAGGGACTTCAGTATTAGTATCATTATCTTCCTGAATGTCCTTTGCTTAACACAGTTTTGCCTTAGAAATATGAGAAATATCCTGATTGATCAGAGGACGAGTCTGTGAAGTCCAGTGTCCTGTGCCCCACAGTGGGAATGGCAGGTGCTGTTTCAGGGAAGCCCTGCCACTTTCTGTGATCCATTCTCCTTGTAACCACCCAACCCCCCTAGGATCCAGAATCATCGTGCAGGATGTTAGAAAGCACATCTGCTCAGTCTTTTTAGTGTTACTGGATTTGATGCCCAGGCATTTGCCTAATTGTCTTTCTGAACCTGTGGGTTTGTGAAGTGTAGGGCAGTTGTGCATGGAAATGATTCCGAAAACATAATCAGCTCAGCTCGGGTTAATTGCTGGAAGACTTTTTTGTTCCTTGAACCTTTCAGAATTAAGTATCTCAGTGTTCAAATACTCGTTTTTCCCTCCACAACCTGTAAGACAGAAGAAAGGAGAACGGAGCCAATAGGCATGTTGCAGTAGTATATCACTTCTACTTTTTTTTCTTTTTAACCAACTGATTCAGTCTCAGTGGATAGATAGTGATGTTTTTGCTGGAAGAGGAGACTAGGTAGGAAAATGTATTTATGGGAGAAGAGAGGCTACTTGCTTTGGGTTGGCATTCTGTTTCTCTAAATAGTTAAAATTTGCTTCTTCCTGGATTTAAACCCAGAGTTCTGTTGTGAAGAACTTCAGCTGGTTTGAAGGACAGAAACATTACCTGCACTACCTGCCTTGGGAAATGTCTCAAAAGACATTCTCTGGCACCAGTGCATTCTTTGCTGACCCTGAATTTAAATATATGGTGAATAGAATCTTGTTAGGGAATGGTGGCTAAGGATATAGAGCTTGCATCTGTGTGTCCACATAAACATCTTAGGTTAAAATAGAGGGAGAGAATGTCAGAAAATTAAAGAACATTAATAGCTCTTTCAAAATATTTCAGAAGAACAAAGTTAACATAATTATGTTGAGCTTTTATTTTCAGCTTATGGCTTTGGACCACATAATTAGGGAATGAAGGCCTCTTGTAACTACGTATGTGTTGTAGTACATCATCTTTGATATTAACATAAAAAATGAGCTTGAGAAGAGAAACAGCAGATGGGAATATACAGAATAGGAGGAAGAACATGTCATCCTACAAGGTCATAGAGGAGCGTGCTTTGTGTGGGGGGCACTGTTTGTAGGCTGAAGGGTGGCTTTGACTGCATAATCAAAGGCTGTGTATACAGTAGGTAGCAAAAATGCTGGTTTGAATCAAATGTCAGACAGATAAAGAATGTTCCTAATTTTTAAGCTATTTGCCTGCAAGACTTAGTTTTTTTAAATTCTGTGCACTGTGCTGGGGAACTTGCTATCTTAACTCTGACAACTGAAGACTGGAGTCTAGCACAGAAATGTTGTTGCCTCTCTTAGAGAAGATGGCAGCTGGTTGGTGTTGCACTTGTTTACTGTTTACCCTGGATGGCAGAAAGATCTTTCAACACAAAATTGTTGAAATAAGTTTGCATTGATGTTAGTTCATACTTATTCTCCTCCCTCCTCCTCTTCCCCGCTACAAGGCTATGATATAACTCTGGAAATTCCTTACAAGGTATTTAGCTGGTGCATGATAAGCATATCAGAAATCTTTGTTGTTTTAACAGGCATGGTCTTAGCTTACCTCATCTTGGGCTACTTGCTTGTTTTAATTATGTCTTCGAAGATACCAAAATGTGGGTTTTGTTTTAATTTAAAATACTGGATTTTCAATACTATCAGAAGCACTAAAGGTAGCCTTGTTTTGAAGGGCTTAATCATCGTGATTTAAAAAAATACCCAAAAAAAGACTGACAGAATTTGACAGCTGGCTTATCTTATCCTTGTGATGACTTAAATTTGTGTAAAAACTTCTAGCTTACCAAGCAGTTCAGAGAAATCAGTCCATGTAAGTAAACATATTTTAGTCCTACTGTAAACGAATAAAAAGTTTGAAATTAAAAAAAAAATTGTACTGAAAATTCCGTGTGTATTTGATTGCTCTCAGGGCAGGTACATTTATCCACAAGATAAAATCTAGCTTCATAGCTTTACTTACTATTACTGAGCACCTATTGTTGTTATACCTGCAGTTTAAACAGCCTTTTCATCCTGCAGGATGAAAGAAGTGTTTTTCCAGCAGATGGCTGGGAGTTGGTTGGCTTTGTTTTAGACTGAATAATCTGTACAGGTCTTTTGTCAGTTTTACAAATAATACCCTAATTTTTTTAAACAGAAGACAGTATAACTAGGAGTCTTCATGAAAGAACAAGATAGAACTGATTTTTACCTGGAATATCTGCATGTAATGTGTGTGATAGAGGGAATCTTGATTTGGAATTGCAAATCAGAATACTCTGTGGATAAAATCCTGGTTTTAAATTAAACAACTGTGCATCAGAGTAAAGAATGTATTGTCAAGAGAAACTCAAGTTTTAATTCTTTATCTTCAGTGCTCACCGTGGCCTGATACTCCTACAACATTTGTAAACAACAGTCCTACTCCTGCTCCAACTTTTACCTCTGCTCAGCATAATACCTACAGTGTCCCAGACAGGTAGGTTTCTATTCTGTACCCCAATTAAAGATAGCATTTTAAAATCAGTCTTATTCAAAAGTGTTTTCTGAGTACATGCAACTATGTTCTGATTCCATGGGGAGTTGAAAGATCATATTGACCTATATATTCATTTTATAGTATGATACTTGTATCATTTGGTTCAATTATAAGGTCATTACTTCTGCATCACCATTTTTCTTTCTTCCTATATGTTTTTAAAAACAACTTCTTGTTGTTTGTCATATAGCAAATACTTTACCTTTTAACTATTCTAATTTAGTCCTTGCCTGGAAGGACTGGAAACTATTTTTAGCTTTTTTCATTAAGAACAGTTCATTCCCCTCATACACAGTTAATATAATCTGTACCAAAAAAAACCCAGCAATTCACAAGCATTTCAACAAAAATTGCATTGGTAACATTTTATATTGAGTCATTAATTAAACTACTATAACCAAATTTGCATTTGATCCAAAAATGATTTACAGTGGTATTGTCTGGTCTGTATACTGGTTTTTGTCTGCCTTGTATTTTACTAATTCTTCCTCTATCACCCTTCTGAGGCAGTGAAGTGGCCATGTAACCTCCCTTGAGTGTTGGTAAATCTGCTTCTCCAGTGTATAAAGGATATATAAAATAGGAACCAGATCACTTCCATATTGAAGTGGGACGATCTTTCTCTTGAGTTTAACAAGTTTCAATCTATGTGGTGTTTAATATGTCTTTCAGCTGTGATATTTATTGTTTTGGGAATTTCAAGTTATTTTTCAACAACACTTAAATATTCTGGTTCATAAAATTCTAGTAATACTTTTCTTTTTGTTTTTTAATCTGTAGCAATTCTTCCTCCCCAAATCATCAAGGAGATGGAACCTCTCAAGGATCAGGAGATGTGAGTGTTTGCTTTCTGATACTGATCATGGCTATATTTGTATAGTTGTATCAGAACACTTGATTTATACTCGATATTAATAGGTACTGAGGAAGTGTTTAACTGAGGGAAATTTTTTAATGGCTTGGGGTCTGTTGGTTTTGGTTTTTTTAGTATCCAAATTATCATATCCAATCTTGTTTCTTACAGCAGCTTCATCCTTCGGCCACAATCCAGGAAACGCAGCAATGGTTGCTCAAGAATAGGTTCTCAACCTATACAAGGCTTTTTTCAAATTTCTCAGGTATCTGTAGTTTACTTTTTTCTTTCTTGGTGTTAATGAGCAAGTTCTGTGTTGGAAAATAATTCTCTAAGAACAATATGGTATACATATTTATTTACTGATTTGCTTATTAAATAGCAATGCGGTTTCCACTTGTGTTTCTGGACACAAGACATGGCAATAGATGCACTTTGTGGGGCTGTGTTTTGTTGTTTGCTTCTTCAGTCTTGCATGTAATTGTGCAAAGGGTGGGATGACACTACACACCATAAATAAAATTCGTTTTCTGTTTTCTTTGGAGACACATGATGAATGATGCCAGCTCTCTGCCTCTTGGCTTAGCTCGTGCTTCAGTCAGGATTCCCTTTGTATCAGACTTTTTCCCTGGTCAAGGGAAGGTTTATTCTTGTGCTACTGGTTAGTTTTTGATCTGTGCTTCTTGTATTATGGTTGCTAAGCTTTTTCAATAAACTTCAGTACCAAATTCTGACCAAGACTCTTGGAAAACTTTTCTTCTTCATCATGATTATCATAATAAAAGTCAAATACCAGCTGGCTGGTTTTTCTTTGAAGCAAGAGGTGTGGTGTATGTGGCTTTTATTATACTACTTCAGGTGTGGTAATTTTTTGATTACAGTATTTAAGGGCCATGATAAATTGTTTTTGCTGGCTTTTACCTGTGCATTCCTAGATAGTTTGTGGAGTATTTTCACAAATAAAGATTTTTTTTTTTTCCTGTTTTCCCACTCATCTATTACAGTGAGTAATTTTTCAGATGGTTGATTTCTTCATTGACACCTATGCTGCTTCTCAGAAGAATCTTCCGTTTTGTTTTTAGATCTCCTTAGTATCTCTTAGATCTCCTTAGTAAATCTTCAGGGAAGCAGTTGTTTTCACAGATCATTAATTGGCAGCATCTTTTAAAAAAACCCCAAAAAACAAAGCTGATTTTGGATGGAAGTATCCCACAGCCTGGACTTGCCCCAAGTTACTGATGTACTGATTTGTCCACACTGCTTTAGTTATGCCAGCCTTTTAGCAGCATTACAGGAGTGCATTGTTATAACTTAAGTGCACAGAGGACATGAGGAATGAGTCGAGTGCCTGGGGTAATTCACTGAGTGAAAAGCCATCAAATATCTTTGCTCTGTATTTTGCATGTGTTCAAAACAGTCTAACCTGGGTGCCAGCAAAAACCATTGTTTGTCTACAGAACAGTCGTATGTCTCTACAGAAACTGTGTGCCTTGCAGACTCGTACTGTTTCAAAGATGTGAACACTATGAAGTGTAACTGTCCACCTCTGGAAAACAGGTCGATGTTATTTAGCACTCACTAGTGCCTACTCTGAATTTTACTTGTTCCATTTTTATCATGGTGAAGTTTGTTGTTATTGGTTGAAATGAACATAAATTTATTTTAAAAAATGTTTTTATGCTAAATAATAATTAAATCCTCATGTGTTTCTCCAGGTGCTGATTTATTAAAGCTGACAAGAGAAGATCTGGTACAAATCTGTGGTCCAGCTGATGGAATTCGGCTGTATAATGCACTGAAATCCAGGTAATAGGCTGATGGTGAGGTTGTTGGGTGGTGTTCTGTCATTTCCTACAGATGGGGAATTCCAGAATTGGGAGAGCTGAGAAGCTAGTTCAGGATTGACCTTGATGCCTCTGTGAGCTGCCTCAGGAACTGGCAGCAAGACGTTTAAAAATTACCTCCTTTGTAGGCCTCCAGGGCAGAGCCAGGAGAGATGCAGGTGGGCCCTGCTGATTTCCTGATACAGATGGATTTGCTGCCAAGACACAAACCTTGTTGTTCAGGGGAGCTCAGAACAACCTGAGGCTTTTTGAGGTTACAGGCATTGAGTGCTAACACAGACAGCATCCCAGGTGGTGTGTCTGATTCTGTCTGAAATAGGTACTTCTTACCGTTGACCTTTTTAGCAGAATTCTTGTTGTTGCTCAATAGTTGTGTTCCAGAATTACAACAAGCAGCATCCTGATGAACTCTTAATGGATTGAAATGTTGTTTAAATGCAGAAACATCTGAGGGACCACTTATCTTTATATTAATTTAATTTTTGGGGGTCAGTGTGTTACGTCCCGCCCCAGGAAAAAGGGGGTGGAGGGGGTAACCCAGGTTTTATCAATAATTCCTTTGGGGTGGATTAAAGCGAAACGACACTAAATAATCGGTGTTTGAAAACATATATTGACGAGATTTATTTTAACAATTCTGTATTAACAGGCATGCTAGCAGTTTGGGTGCTGTCATACAACAATGTGACACAGAGATAACCTTTGGGGAGGGAAAGAAAATGCATAGGGGAGAGAAAGGCAGGATAAGAGCAAGGGAGAGTAAGGGAAAGAAAAGCTGAGAGTGGACAGATGTATATAGTCACTGCCCACGGGGTCCAGCGATGCTTCCATGTCTGTCAGTTGAAGTGGTGGCCTTGATCTGCTGGGGGTGAAGGGGGGAAGCCCCCATACTCTAAGAAGTTATGAGTTATTATATCACGGGCCATGCCTCGAGCCTCCAACAACTCCTGGGTCTGTGCTGAGTTTTTTTTGTGTCTCGCCCGGTTCCCGCCTTTAGGGAGGGAGGGGCCTGATTGCTCATCAGATGTATCAACAGTCAAAAGCCTGCGAGCTCGGCTTCTTGCCTTTTCAGGGCTTCACACCTTCAGCACTGGAGGGAGGGAGGGGCCCGACTGCTCATCAGAGGTATCATGCAAGTCAAAAGCCTGCAAAAGTCTCCTAGAATGCATAAATCATTAACCATTTCAGTCTCTGACACAGTGAAAGAAAACATGTCGAGTGTACTGTTAGCATAACAAATCTATCAGTTTCTGTATTTCCAGGGCACGTAGGCTTTTCTCTGACATGATTTCCTTGAACTGCAGGTCTATTAGGCCCCGTTTAACAATCTACGTGTGTCAGGAGCCATTACGGAGCATACAACTGGAAAGACAAGATACAGGCAACGGTGAGAGCAGCAACGGTGCAATATACGGTACGGTGCACAACGGTCTCTCTGCACACCATTCCCTGTCTTAAAGGTCTAAAACAAGATAGATGGGAAGGAAAAAAGCAGTGAAGAGGCTGAGTTTCTGTTTCTGGTGTACAGAGAAACCATAGGAAGTTGTATTCACAGCAGTAGTGCTGCTTTAACACTGCACGGGATGAACAGAACCTAAAACCTCTCAAGGTTAAATGATTGGGGGTTTTTCAGTCCATTGATAGAACTAACTAGTTACATGGTAATTACTTAAGGAGCTCTCTAGCTGTGCCTGTTTTTACAGACAAGGTATCTACCATAAAAATGTAAAAGCCAAGTGGAAATAAAACACTTTAATTCTTTCCCATTTTCTGTTAAGAGTTTGCTGTCATTTTCTGTGCAGCTGCAGAAAAACTGTAGAGCCTGGGCAAGGAAAATCAGCCAAGCAGTGTATGGGCTCCTGATTTTAGTATTATTTTTCTGAAACATAGCTGTTGTTTCAACACAGATGGGAACTTATATTATTTGTAAATTCATGTCAATCTTAAAAGAATGGAGCTCCTTGAAATAATTTTCTTGCTCTTGGCTTTGAGAGAAGAGACCTCTCTTCTCCAGCTGAAATCTGTACAGGCTGTTCTGCAACAGTGCTTGTGTATTTTCCATGCAAGCATTGAGGTGGAGGAGGATCTGTAAATAGAATACTGCTGCTGTCAAAAACGTATTTTCCCCCAGATATCTTCAGTCTTTGGTTTGGGGCAGAAGAATGTGCAAACATAGAGCTGCCCTGGGTTTCAAACACTATTTAATAAAGCTACAGAACTGTAAATAAAGCACCAAACTGAACAGTTGCTTTGTCTTACTGTTCAGTTTGTTTGCTGTGCTGTATTTTCCCCTGCCACCCTTCAGCTCTGAGGTGATCTGTAGGAAGTTTATTCAGACAGTTGCAAAAGCCTTTCCTTACCAAACCCCAAAAATCTATATCCCCATTCAAAGCAACAGCATAGACATGTAAGTCAAATGTATTGTATTACCTGATTCTTTTGAGACTGCCCAAAACTACTTCCAAAGCCATCTTTAGGTGACTCTCTAAAAATCCATTTAAGTCTGTTTGACAGGCCTTTTTGTGCAGGATACAGGAAAAAATGCGGAAGTTGCGTTCAGTCTCAGAGCAAACAGAAGCCTCTCCCTTGTCAGAGTTGTGCTTATGACTTTTCCTTGAAAGAAAAGTCAGAGCAGTTCATACTTCTTAATGAGAACAGGAGGAGAGTAAACTACACGTTTTTAGCTTTTAAAACTTTTTAAAGCCTGGTGTGTAAAGAGATTCAGATTTTTTTTCATATAGTTACTCGTTATCCATTAGTACCATGTTAATGTAAATGCTTTTTTTTCTTGTAGTTTATCATGCAATCTACTTAGAGGAGATGGCAGCCTCAGAAGTCACACGCAAGCTTGCTTTGGCATTTAATATTCCTTTGCATCAGATCAACCAGGTTTACAGACAGGGTCCCACAGGCATCCACATTCTTGTTAGTGATCAGGTAATGGAAATTTTATTTTCTTGGCATTTATTTATAAATTAGAGTGGAGGATTTTCTTATGCTTGCTTATTTATTACTGGTTTTTTTCTGTTTGATAATGCAGCCTAGTATTTTCTGATATTTTAGAATGTATTTTCCTTTGCATTGAAACAAGCAGAAGGATTCTTTCAATGACACTCTTCGTCTACCTGATTAAATTGAGACTATGATGAGAGAGGCAACTGGTCTGTATAGGTCTATATAGTTCATCTATATAGATGCTGCAGTAATTACTTAGTATGTATTTATTTTGATCATGCCCAAAGGCAGGGAGCATTTAAATACTGCTGAATTCGGCTTATTCAGGTGTCTACTACACAGACTTGGAGTTCCGAAACCACAGCCAGCAGTAATGGGCTCCCAACTGGTTACATGAGTAACAAGCAGTAGATTTTAATTTGGTATATATATTGTATCACTTCAAGGAAACAAAAAATATGCAATTGCTTATAAAAGGCTGTGTTTAGTATCTGATTTGGTGTTTTTTTCAGCATCGATCTTATTTGGGAGGGTTTTGAAACTTTTTTTCTTTTTGCAGATGGTTCAGAACTTTCAAGATGAGAGTTGTTTCTTATTCACCACAATAAAAGGTATGTTGTCTTTTCTGACAGTCTAGAACTTAATTGTTTATTCCACCAAGGAGCCTTCTTTAGAGCAAAAAATAAAAAAATCTGTACACATAGTGGCAGAAAATAACCGAGTTCTTCGAACTGTCTTGGTTAGAACTTTCACCCTCTGTGTAGCACCTCAGTCATTTCTCCAAGGTTTCCAGTTCAGTACCAGTGCAGCATTTGGTAACAAATCTCATACAAAACTCAGTCAGCCATCACAGTGCTTGCTGCTGATAATGGTGATGTTTCAAAATAATTTAAAATCCTGGCAGTGGTACCTCTGAAGTTCAGAAACTGAATGTTAACTGAGTCATGAGAGTCAGCAGAACAGAGTACAATGTTCTGTTCTTTCATTACTAGTCAATAATCATCTTCCGTGGGTTGGTGTGGAATCCCACAGTTCCTTAGGAGTCCAGTTTATTTCTGGTGAAAGGTGCCAGCAAATGGCTGTAATCAGTGGACAAGTTTGACTCTGTGCAGACTTTACCTACAGAAACTGTCCAAACTTTGAAGATCCAATTACAAATCATTAATCATAACATCTTTGTTTAGCACAAGCAGAAAATTTTCAAAAGCTATTTTTTTGCTGTGGATGAGCTGTACTTTTAAAACCAAGTCCATACTTTGGTGTTTTGGTGCCTTGGCTCATATTTTTATGATTCTGTTTAAGAAAGATTGACACTTTATTCTTTTTTCAGCTGAAAATGGTGAAGGCTTCCACATAATTCTGAAGTGACGTCACACAATTGCTACACTGATACTCCAACGCAGAATGAAGTCCTGCCTAAAGATTATGAAGATCATCCAAAACCTTAGGATCTAACTTCACTGTATAAGATGTTTCATATTGAAAACACAAAATGACCTTTCTAATGAGCTGTTTGATAGGTGAACTTTCTTATCACTGCCATAGCTAAGTGTCCTCATGAGAGGTATAATGCCATGACAGCTTACGTACAGGCATGGAAGACAATGTAAGCAGAGGTGCTTGCCCTTTACTGAAATAAGGCAAATTATGGCCAGTAGATACAGTTCATAGAAGCAGAGCAGTGTTGCTTTTCTATTATCTGTATCCAGTTGGAGATGAATGTAAACTTATTTGGGGGCATTTACCTTTCTGTGCCAGTTTGTCTATTACGTGCTTGTACCTTACGCTGGTTTTATTTTTTGATGTTAGCAGAGCACATGCTAATCTGTGTGGAGATGAGTAGTTAAGGTGATAGTGATCAGGTTGTCAGGTCTTTGAGAGTAAAGCTGTCAAAACAGCTTCCCGTGTAAATTGTGTATAAGAGTGTATGTAAGAAGTGTAAATGCCAGAAAAGGGCTTTTAAGAAGCCCTAGACAGATGCAATATATGCATGCAGCAAACTGCATTATCAATAGTACCTTATTGGAGGGTACCAAGTAATTGTGTTTTGCTTTAATGAATTTAATGGAAAAGAATTGCCTATGCATCCTTTATGTTTAGTTTCGTAGGTTCTCTGCGGAGCACTGCTGCAGTTTAACTCTTTGCTTGTAAAATTGTGAGTTTTAAAAATACAGCAGTGAGAGGTGGGGTTTTCTGACTTAGTGGAATTATGCTGATGAGGGAAGATGACCCACTGGCACCACAGGGCTGTCATAGCTTTCAGCAACATCAAATAAATTGCTTAAGAAACACTAAATACACACCCTGTAAGTCTCCTTCCCAGCAGTGAATGTCCTGCTGGAGTTGCTATTACGGACAAACATCTTCTTACCTGTTCTGTTGACCTTTCTCTGCCCTCCAGTCCATACTGTACACCTGTTACAGTGCCTCTTCCATATGACCAAATACTCACTTTTCTCTGAAACAGGCAATGTGCTTTTTCGGTATTTTGGATATTTCTTGTACAGTCATGGCACAGCATTTCCTAGGGTAACATTAAGTTTCAACTGGTTAGGTACTTAAAGGGGAATATTTCCAAACGTGTTGGGTGACAGTTTCAGAGCTGTCATTTTGTGCCTTTGGAAAGTTCCACCTTGATCTCTGGCTAAAAGCTTGGGAATAGTTTTGCTTTTTATGCTGCAGTGTTCCATGTAAGCAACTACTACAGCATGTAAAAAAGCAACTTTGATTTTTTTTTTCACTTCCCCTTTCATAACTGGCATAAGTGCTTAGCAGAAAAGCTTCTGAAAGCTGTAGCATTTTGAAAACTTAAATTCATCAAACCTAGAGGGTTTTTTCCTATTTTTGTTTGGTTTGGTTTTTTTTTTTCTGCACTGAAAGTAAAGTTTTATGTACTTACTTAAACATTTCTGACTATGAGTTGTTCATCTTTGGGTATTGTTTGGTCCTAGTATTTTCTTGAACTGACACTTGTGTCTTTTTAATTCACACCACATTCAAATCCAAATGTTTTATAAAAGTGGAAATATCCTTGATTGGAAAGTATCCAAATATCTAATTTTAAAAAATCTTGAAAGTTGTACAGTAGTTTGTCCAGCTCACTTGAAATTGGAATTAAATTATGGCACCAGCAAATTGCTTTTGTTTTTTAATAAGATGTACACATTTCAATTTAAGTATAATAAATGTTTTTCAATAATTTTGTAAATGTGCTTTTCTTTTTACTTGTTTTCCCCCTCACACGCATTACAGACATGTCCACTGTTAAGACTCAGATTAATTGCAAGATCTGCCCTGGCACTAATGGTATGTAAAGGCAAGGAAGGGAAGTAAACAAGCTCTGCAGTGTGTCCTGCACCCAGCACAGTCACCCAGATCTTCTGCTTCCAGTAGCAATCTTGGGTAGATTTGAAATAATTGCAACAAATTCAAGTTTGACATCAGCTGATTGTTTATTTAAGTGTCCTATATCTGAGTAGGTTCCATTTGTTTTTGTACATCTTTAATGCAATGGACTTTTACAAGGTTCATTATGTTCTTAGAAAAAAATGAGCCAACAAAAGGCAACACATCTTGACATATTGGTACCATTGACTTTCCTGGTACAGTTGAAAATAAAATCTGCTTAAAACTCTCTTATTACAATAGCAGTGTCTTCATGGAACTCTAGGTGTACGATTGTAACAGCACTCCACTACTGTGCAAAAGAAGCCCAGATTGGCTTACTTTGGAGTAGTAAAGAAATCCATGTACTGTACTCTAAGCTATAATTTAACCCCGAAGTTGAGGTCTTAATTTACTGTCCCCATCCTCTGTGAATCATGAATGCAACCCGGCTGTTGCTGTCCATAGAAGTCTCATGTTCCCACTCCTTTTTAGAAGTAGCTTAAAATTTGGCGGGGGGACGGGGGGGAATTGCATTACTATCCAGTAGTAGCTTTTCCAACTGCTTTTTAATTTTCCGTAAACACAGGCCCTGAACTCTTAAAACATACACACACACAATCAAACTTACACAAAAAAAGCTTTCTGAACTGTCAAGTAGTTTCTCTCAGATAATTAAGTTGCTTAATATAAAAAAGTTTATCTAATCCTCTAGCACTGAAAAACTAAGGATGAAAGCATGGCCTTAAGAGTTAATACATAGATTTCATCATTATTATTATCATTCAGAAGTTGACAGCTTCTTACCCACCCCAAACATGAAGAGTTGGGCTTTTACATTTGAAAACCACAGGTTTGGTTTGGTTCAACTCCTGCCTACAGAGTTTGTCCTATGCTTGTCCCTAAAATGGATGGGACAAACAGCTTGAATTCCTTGCTCCGTTGTATTTCCTGTAGCTGAACCTGGTTTCCATTCTTCACCTGTAGAACAGCATCTATAATACATCCCTCTTCCTAGAACTGCTGCATCCTTTCCTTACAAACCACAGAGGTAACTGAGGACACACAGGAATGGCGTTACAGTCAGCACCATGTATGGTTGTGGCAGCCAGTTACAGTAGAGTGCACAAGCTCTACCACAGTGGATTTCTTACCCCTGTTAAAGGCCGATGGCTTTGGGCATAAACGTGCGTTTGGTGACGGGCAAGCTTTGTACGAGCATAGTTCAACTGAACCAAGTCCAAAAACTTGGGAAGTATTTCTATTTATATAGCTATCTTGAGGTACTATCTTACCTTTTGACATTACCTATTATGTCCTGTTATGTAATTAAATATGAAGCTGAATCATGAAAAAGAATAAGCTGCTGTTTCACTGTAAGAGCTTACGATTACTTTGCATTTTTTTGGTCAACATCTGCTAAAGCTGATTTGTCCTTACACCTGATATTTAATCTGTCGTGTATGTTACAGAACAGCAGGTTCAGTTCCTTGGTGTGACGGACTCGAGCCCCACGTTAAGTTAGAACTTCACACGGAGTAGCGCTTACAAATGCAAATTAACTCCCAAGTTTAGTGACCTTTCACCAAGTGGCTGCTATGCTGCAATGCCCACACGTTTTACACGGTACTGCAGTTCTCATGCCAACAGAAGGAAGGAGTTACTAATACAAACCAAAGCATCACCAACTTAATCCACAGCTGCACATTACGTTAAGATTTTTACCTGGAAAAAAAAAGAAAAAAAACGCTTTTCTTGTCACAAAACTGGATGACCAAACACCACCGTTAGGACTGTCAGGAAACTGCCTCCTTCCGCTGACTTGCAGTCCCTTTCTTCACCAACGACAGAATTTTCTGTGTGGTTGCACTTACTGTCAAAGAATAATACAGCATCTGCAGAGGCGCTGTCCACTCCCTCCGACCGAGGGAGGGGGAGTTACTGGAGCAAAGTAAGCATGAACTTTCACGTGAGGTAGATGAGCCTGTGGGTGAAAAGTCTGCATTATAATGGCAGAGAAAGAAACATAACTAAAAAGAGAAAAGTAAAGAGAAGCAGTATCCCTCAACTGCTGCCAACAAGTACTCTCTCATGAAGGTGGGTTAGCTAAGAAAAAGCATCTATACGCTGGATGGTAGCCAACCAGTCTCCTCCTGACATGGAATTCCTCATGTCCCATCCAGCTAAGGCACACCAATGTCTGGACATTCAACTTGCACAGGGCTCCCAACAAAGCACTAATCAGCCCAGACAGCTCTCCATCAGGAGAGGCACGTGTTTTCCCGCAGGGGAGAGAGGGGTGGATCCCTGGCTACTTAAGGAGGACTTGTCTGTACCTTTGTTTCCCATAGTTCTCCTGCTGTTCTCATCCTGGAAGATGGCGTGAAATAGAACTGGGCATCTGCACTCAATTTGAGTCACTACTGGGAATGAGTTTTCCAATTCCAAAAGTGTCTGGACACAAATTTGGGATATGAAGCTGCAGACAAGTTTAACAGCAAGGTTAAAACGCTGCCCCCGGAAGGTAGGCAGTCCCTGACCTAATGGGCAAGGTACACAGAGAAAAGGTTTGGGGCTGGATTCCAGGGCCTAAGGGCCCCACAACCCATCAGACGAAATATCCACGCAGATGTTTTACTATTGGCTCTGTGTCTTAATGTATATTTTAGAATATTTAAAGAATACCACTACACCATCCTAAAAACTGAGAGGCCTGTATTTGAAAAAATATGGAAAGCAGAAGGTAACCTTCATTCCAACAGCAAAAGTGTCATGAGTCAGAAACTGACAATTATTGCTGCTCATACAGAAAAGTTACCTACAGTCTCTAGAGGTGGGAAGACCTAACAGATTGACAGTCAGATTGGCATCCAGCCTTCCTGGCTTGGGATGCCTGTAGAACTCATACAATCTCAAGCAGTATCAACAGCTCTGGTGTTCCCATGGGAACAAGTCAGTAAACACATACTCTGATTCGTTTGATTCCAGCTCGCGTGACTTGCTGACAGTCGTACAGCTCAATTCTCTCCAAGTTGTGGCAGTTCTCCAGGTGTTCCAGAGTCACATCAGTGATGAGAAGACAGTTGTCAAGCTCCAGTACCTGCAGCCTCTCGTGACCACACGTACTGTTGCTCAGGTGAAGGATCCCATCATCAGTGATCAGTTCACAGTGAGATAAGCTCTGAAACAGAGAGGCAAACAATTAACATCACTGGGTCCTAAATTAATCTAGCCTCTGGACATCAGAAGTCCTATTGAATCTCCTTTGTTCCAGTGGTTAAACAGTTACAAATAGTACACGGCTGAAATCCGGAAGAGTAAAAACAAGGAACTGCTTTACTTAACAAAAATAGCCGTACTTGATTTTTACTTTGTTTCGCAAGTTGAGTCCCAAAACATGTCACTGGCAAAATTCCTCAGGCCCCCTTACTCTCTGTGAATGTGGGAATTCTGTTCCAATTGTCCCACACAAGTGCAAACAGCACTGTGCCAGAAACCAAAAACAACTCTAAAGGATGATCAAGAACACACAGGAATAGATGAGCATCTACTCAGGAGTTACTGTTTCATAGCTACCATGAGGACCAAGCCTGTGCAAGTCCACATAGATAAAGAACAATCAGACTGGACTGATTTGCCAAATAATGATTAAAAAAACCCCAAGCTGTGAGCACTTAGCACCTCAGGCTGTATGTACAAGGAGCAATAAACATCTCATAGTGCTACAGGACGAGTCTTTTCTGCAACAGTCAGCATAATAAACAAAAAAATCTGCTCCTCTTCAGAGTGTTTTTTTAATCCTTTGAATTTCAAGAACATGGAAAACATTGCTGCATCTCAGGCACCACACAAAGCACTTTCCTTGTTCCTTGAGGGAATTCATGACTTTTGGAGAAGCACGGATGATGACAACAACGGGAAACAGACATTTCTCAGAGGAGGCTTAAAAACCACTCTTTGTCACCAGTGAAATGAATGCTCTCAAATCTTTCCCAGTAGAAACATGCAGGATCTGTGAACCCTCCTCTTGCCCTGGGCTCTGAGCTAATGCCTTTCTTCATGCTCAGCCCTGTGTTCTGCCCGTACTTGTATCTAAGTCTAATGGTGTCTGGTTCTGAAGAAGCGTTTCCCTGCCCCAAGTTGTTTTTTCCAGACAGCAACCGATGAAGAAACACTTGTAGCAATCCAAAAGCACTTTTTAACTCAGAGCTGCTCAAAAGTACCTCCTGCCAATCATCTGACTGACATGAAAGCTTTCCTGACCCTCGTTACAACACATCTATCCTCTATTTGAGCTGGACAAGGAAGCCTGACCACTACCAACCACTCTCTCTCCTGTACCTGCTTTCTCTATATACATGCTCTGAGCATTTGGTTTGGCTCACAGCCTGGGACCAATCAGCAGCTGCAGGGTTAACCAACGTTTGTAACAGATCTGCTGTTTCAAGGAAGGACAGGAGGTTCTGTGGAGCTGTTGGCTATGGCAGCAGTCACTGGCTAATTAAGAGTATTCCATCCCAGGAAGTAAGCAGCTTATAAAAATCAGCTTTCCTGAGACACAGTATTTGGTACTGAAAGGACAATACAGGATGTACGGCCGAGTTCGTAGAACTTTGTGAAACAAATATGCCAAATGATACAAACTTCGTATTAAACCACATGATTTTTCTGACTTCTTAAGCCTGCTAGGAAATGTTAATGATGTGGAATTTTACAAAAACAGTTGCTTGAAATCTTAAGAACAAAAATATATGGTGAAATTATTTATTTTTTTTTGTTAATACTGAATGCTGTGTATAAATCAAATATGGCCTGACATACTGTGAGAGTAAGAAACAGTGTGATCAACTTAAATGAAGAATTCAACTGTCTTCTCATGTCCAGGAATATCACAAGTATTTCAAAGATTCTCTAATAATTTCAATGTACAATTATTTAACACTTTCGCTAGAAATTACTTTTTAAGTACAATAAGTAAAGCACTTGAGTACTCTGATACTGACAAAGATTAGTAGTTGGCTACAATTGGTCTAACAGTTCTTTTGCCTGTTTCCACCATCTACTGAGTCTCCAAACATCAAAAAACAAATTCAAAGTTGATCTTTGCAACTCCAAAATATTTATTGCAAATACACTTAAATATACGCTAAAGCACAACTACATAAGAGTTTACAGGACCATCAACAGTAGGTGATTTCACATTTGAAGCATCAAGATTAGTTTGTGTAGTGTATTTATCACCTGCTAGCCTTGTCATTTCTTTCCCAGCAATTCTCATTGCTGTTCATGGACAATCTGACTATATATCCTTTCTTCCCACAGGATACACAGATCAACAAAACCACCAGGTTTTCTGGTTCCCTTAGAAAAGGTATGATATTTTACCAAGGCCACACTTCCCTGTCTGTGGGCTGACACACAGAGGCCAGCAAACAGGAGTAGGTTCAGAAAAAAGTCCTTGGAAACTATGAGGTTTTATGGTATCTCTGTTGAAGCACTGGCAGAACTGGTACCAAAGATTTCTTGCAAAAACTGGTCACAACTGGGATTACAATACAAAACCGTGTCCCTTACAGAAGAACAGAACATGTCCCATACAAATGGGTCCACATCTTCTGACAACTCACTTGATTTAACATAAAGAATTATGGTTCAGAAAAGAGGCCAGATGATTAATAAGCAAAAATAAAGAACAACAACAATAATAAAAAATAAAGAACAAGTTCCTTTTTAAAAGACAGTTTTCCTCATGTTGCTACCTTAGTAACCCTGAGTGAGTAACACTAATCATAACACAATTTAATTAAGAAAGCAGCAAACCTTCCTTTAATCCCATCTAAGAACAGATTATACAGATACTTGTTCTCTCACATAGATCTAAGTAATACATAACAAATCTACACTTATGGGACAACTAGCCCTAAATACAGGAGCTCCTACTGTAAGGACAATCTAGTAACTTTGGAGTACCTTGACTAAAGAACAGAAATTTATGTCACCTCAAATTGGCTTTGATGATCTGAAAGGTCTAAGCCACCACTCCCTAGAAAACAGTTCTTTGAAATATAGTAAGCAGAGAACCCCACTGAAGGCATCTCAATCCTCCCCAATTATGTTCAAAAGTGAAGTTCAAAAAAACCTTCCATAATTTATTATGTAAATGGAGTCCTTGGGAAAAAAATGCTTGCATGCAAAACTGACTACAGAGTGATTACATTATCTTCTCTAGGTGGTTTTGTTTATTCAATATTTGATGTGAAGTGTCATACTCCCTAAGAAAATCATTACTGAACACTTGAAAGTATCTATAAAGGATCTAAGTATTTTAAGTTGAATCAAGTATGTAAGTAGTCAAATATGAAGGATGTTAACCATAAAACATAAGCTTTCTGGTTATCACTCACTTGGTAACATTTTTTAAATCACACAATGCATGTAAATATTTTAGGAGTAATGTGCTGCTTTTAGAGTACTTATGAAACTTGCATATATTTCTCACAGTATCATTGTGCATCAGGAATGTTTTCTAGATACAGAGTGGACAGCCCGGGTTTGTACTGCAGGAGCTGCCTGTGTGTGCAGTTTGGGGGGGATGTATCAAAGGTCACAGACAAAGAGTTACACTTACCAAGGCTTGCAGCTTAGGGCAGTGTATGGAAAGTTGTATCAATGTGCTGTCAGTTATCTAGAAATAAAAGAAATCAAACAGCCATAAGCAACAGACAGCAGGAGAGTCAACCCTCAAAAAGGATATCTCTGTCTACCAGATGAAAGTTCTGTTGTTTCTGGAAAACACCCCATCACCTTTTACTCTCCAAGTATTTCCCTCTATAGAATTTCCCAATAACTATTTTTATTTCCTGCCATAAACACAGCACTATTAATAAAAATCAAAGCACATCTAACTGAAAGTGCTATTGTACTGCTTCCTTACACTGGATGTTCAATATTCCTTCTCATATTAAATCTCACCAAAACACACTCTTCCAAGTCCATCTTCTCCAGCTCATGGCAATTCTACAATAAACAAAACAGAAACAGAAAAACAAAAGATGAAATAAAACATAGACATAAAATCATGCACAGAGATGGTAATATGGGATAGCACAGCTTTCAAGAGGAAATTGTGAGCTAAATCCCTTCAAGTATTTGTCACCACCAAAGAAGGAAAAAAAATTGTTTAAATAAATAAATAAATAAATTAGCAAGCAATACACCACCTCTCTCAAACATCAACATTTCAGCCTTCCTCTTACTTAGTGAAATGTCTTCTTCTTACCCTGTAATGTTTGACCAGTACATATCAGTACTTACCCACCCCTGCTTCCCCTCCCCCTTCACTCCAAACCCAGGGAATTTGTAGACTGTGCACTAAAGCAAACTTATCTGCATACAGATTAATCCAACTTCTGCGTATATCAGCCTGCATCAAACTCATCTGAAACACACTTAAGCCCAGAGAACATCTCTCTTCATCATTATACATTTAGAAAGAAGCCTTAACCAAAACCAATTTGTTTTGCCAATGAATGCTGAAAATATTAAAATAGGCTCTACTTTAAGGCTGGGAGAAAGCTGCACATCACATCTACACAAGCAATTTTCCCAGCAGTATGAGAGATCCCCAGCAAGCTTTCAGAAGTGCTTTCAACCTCTGATCATGACTAATTTCAAGAAAATGATGCAGCCTTGTGACTTTGCAGCAGACCGCATAGTGCAACAGCTCAATTCCCATTTTTTCCAATTTTTTCAGGAATAGGAAAAAATGGTTTAACTTGCAGCCCCAAAAGCAGGCTTGAGGTGACTCCTAAAAGCCTGAGACTGTAGTGCTGAACAATTAGAAAACCACTCTCTTTAAGCACTGAGGCTAAACCCCCCCCTTCCAATCACACTAAATATCAGCAGCAAAAACGAATCCCACTTACAGAGCATCACTTTTATGTTCAGATTTCCTAAACCAGCAAGCAAGTAAGTCTAACTTGAAGCATTTTATAAAACCAATATGCTTACTTCACATATTTCCAGCATGAATCAGGGCAAAAGTGCTTGTAGTTTATAATGTATAATGTAAACATTCTGTAACTCAAGGGTATGCTCAGAATAATCTATTATATGATGATTTTTTTGATGTAAATATCACAGGGGCGTGTGACATCTTTATAGGGGAAGTTTGGCGAGAATATGTAACATAAGTTTAGAATTACAATAAGGATAATAAATTCAATTGAAACAAACTAAAAAAAACAGAGCAAAAAAGTGAAAAATGCAATGATAGATGGCAAATTAGATCAAGTTGCAGATCTAAGTATAATCCAGAAATAAAATATCTTTTCAGTCCCTTCTTCTACTGGGTTCTTTCTACTATAGTTTTCCTCTTCTCCTATTCCTTCCCAGCAGGAGTAAATCAATTCACAGCTGCTCAGCAGCAATGAAAGCAAGGCAAGCTCTAACCTTCTGAAATGACCCTTACCCGTGCTAGAAGGGTAAACCCAGCATCTGTAAGATGTGAACATCTTGCAGCTTCCAAAATCCTGGAAAAGTTTTAAACGTTAAAAAAACATATTAACACAGAGAAAAGCAAATGCATTTGAGATACAAATCTGTCTTCTGCAACTTAAAGCTCTCAATAGCAAATGTAAATATGTATATGCCTATTTTTCACAGCAATTAGCAATTATAAAGCAGACTTTTGATCCAGCTTATCAGAAGATTCTAACAGTCACAGAACAGATTAAATTCAATCCTCAAATCTCAACATTTAGTGGGAAAAAAATTATACACAATCATTTCAACCTCTTGTTTCATTCAGTAAGAGCATAACTCCCAAGTTTTCTCATGTGTTATCTGAGGAAAGATATATTTATAAGAATAAATCCTGAGATAAGGAAAATGCAGATGAAGCCTGCATCTAAAACCTGTTATCTAAACACAGGCTGCTGGGAAGCCCCAAAATTGAAAGACTGCTTACTAGAAATTCCCTCAGAGCCTCAGCATGAAGCACAGTGAAGCAAGTTACCAGAAAGCAAGGAGCTTAAAATCTCCAAGCCCACAGTAAAAACAACAAACTGTGCCAACACAACCTTAAAGAAAACAGCATGTTGTTTTGGAAAGATAATCCTAACACTCTTCCAAGAGGCACTGGTGAGCAATACTGACCAAGAAAAATAAGTCAACTGCCCCAAACAGCATCACTAGCATGCACAACAGGCTCTATCCCATTAATGTTTTGTTGTCTTTATTTAATTTTTCCTTTTTTTTAAATGAAAACTTTACTTTGCAGGTGGAGTAAGTATCAAGGTGAATAAGGGGAAACCACAGGGCTGTGTAATGAGCAGCACAAACTAAGTGCAACTTACTCACCACAGCAAACACTACTGCTATACTGGGGCTGGTGGGAAGGAGGCAGGGAAAGATGGATAAAAGAACTTCTTGCTGTGGCAACACTTAGAGGCTTCCAGATCCTTCCACTGGCTTAGGAGGTCATTAGAATGCTCCCTAGAGACAAAGTGCAAAGGGAAAAGCCACGCTGTGTGCATGAACTAAATACAACCCCACCAAAGTACAGGATATGGGGCTCTGACTATGACTTTGCTGGATCAGCCTCCTCCAAGCCAAAACCAAGAGAGCAGCCAAGTCAAGAGTTGAGCAGACCCATGGGATATGTTCTCAAAAACCCTATTCCAGAGTTCCAGTCTTCAACAAGGAAGTATGACAGAAACTCAAAAACAGCCAGCAGAGAGGTACAAGATAGAACCATCCATTTGGGAACAGGTATCTAACACCTCTGAACTTTCTTTCCAGACTCACATTTGGGAATTCTGTGCCCTTCCACCAACGGTAGCTAGCAGCCTATCATAAAATACTCTCAGCTACTCTGAAAATTACCTAGGATACCAAACAGGAAGGAAAAAAACTCACCACCACACAAACACCCCACAATTTAAGTCACATTTGTCATCCTTCTAACTCCTTCACTTGCTATGAACCCCACCTCATTACACATTTGACTTTGAAGGGAGGTGGGGGAGAATGACGACTGCAACATGTAAAATAGCAAGAATGCTACTTACTGTCCATCCAGTTGAAAATACAGAAACAGAGGAATAAGGAATAAGAGGACAATAATTCTAGCTTTCCTGAAATTGGGTATGCAGCTAGTCTGGGGAGCAGAAAGGGGAGTGAGCTGTATATACACATGCTGCATCAATAAGGCCCCAGCCTGAAGAAACAGGTGGGAAGGTACTAGGCAGCATGAAAATTAGCAAAATTCTAATTTTTGCTTTTGTTTTACTGATTGTACTTAAAAACACAGAGGTCTTCTTTTTTCCTGATACAGGTGACATGTGTTTCCCATCTAGTGATTTGTGACAACATTCCTATCATAGGAGCTGATGAGACAAAAGGATATCCAAGAGCAGATTTCCCACCCCTACAAAGCAACGTTCAGACAGACCTCACAGTTAAATTTATTGCCTACAGATGTCTTTTGGGCACACCTGGAGTGTCTCCGAACACAGCACCTCCCTACTCCTGTTGAATAAGCAGCAGGTGGGGTAAAAAGGAATATGATCCTAATTTTCACAGGCCCACCCAAAGACATGCATGGTTCACCAGTGCTTTTCTTGATAAGCTTCACCAAAACATCTCCCAGTATTTTAACACTAAAAAGTGCTAATGAAGAAAAAAGAAGAGAAGGTATCAAGCATCTAAAAGAGCAGATATAGAGAGGGATGAGAAGACACCTACATCTTGATGTGAAGTAAGAAATACAGCTGAAGGGTCAGCTAAAAGGGCAAGCTTAGAGGTTTTTCCAATGAGACATCATTTGTGAGTGCTAACAGCTGCAGAACACAGTATCATGGAAAGCAGCCATAATAGGACGTTCAAGACCCTGAAATGAAGTGAGAATAGCACAGCACAGAAAATACTGAAAGGTTTCTAACAGGGCCAGCATGTTCCGCAGAGGCAGCAGAGTTTTCTTTCATACTCAACCACAAAATATTCAGAAGATAGGAGCAAGTGTGGCATTACATTTCCCTTTGATTTCCAACATAATTTTTATCAAGTACTTTGCGTACACAATCCCAAAACTCTACATGTAACCAGCTGTATCATCTGTCCTTCCAATATGCACTAATCCTTGGCAGTAATCACTGCAAAAGGTCATTCTGTTTCCTTATACTGTTCCTCATTACAGGAGAAGAGCGGCAGACGCCTTCCCCCTCGTGGCACAGACAGGGGCTAACAGGTTACCTACCAAAGTCAAAACAATTCCTGCTGCAGTTGTATTGCCCTTGGAAAGAATTGCAGAGCTAATACCACTTTAGAGCTCCTTTTATTTCCAATAGGAGCCATGAATTGAGAGAACAAGAGAAACAGTGGGAAAAGACCAGTAATAACAGCACAGCTTCCCAAGGAACACAATTTAGTGTGTCAGAAGACTCCTAAGCCCCTACCACTGGCACACAAAAGCTCTGTAAGTTACATGAAGGAGACTGTCACTCTGGAATTGTTCTAAGGACAGGTTTTCTACAGTAACAAAAGCTCTTTTTCACTCTATCAGTTAAAGGAACACAGTGTGTCAGCATACTGCACACTGGCATTTGAATGCAGCTTCCCCTAATTTCAACAGTCTACACTTTTCCTCTGCCTGTGATTGAAGTATAACAAGTTGCCACTCCTGCATGTTCCTGTCATAAATGACAATTTAGTGTGATCCAAAAATCTTACCCTTTGATTTAATTTACACTAAAATGAGACCTTCTAAGAAGTATTAAATGTCTCTACACACAGAGCTGTTGCATGATGGCCTCGTTATAAAAGTCAAAGCTGTCTGCACTTCTGAGAACTCCACCATAACAAATATGTTAGCACAAATTACACCAAAGTAAAAGTTTATTATTTTTAACTGATAAGCCCCTGCTGCTCAAAACATATCTCATAAATATCAGTCCTCAGCATTTGCAAAGACATTAGCACACTCCATATCAGAGTTTAAGAACACCCAGGATGTATTACAGAGTATATTAGAATACATTTGTATAAAATCTGTAAATATAATGCTCAGATATGATTAAGCTTTTTTTTTGCAAGACAAACAACTGCATAAAGCCACATCAGAGTACAAACATCACAAGACACAACACATCTACAGATATTTTTACCTTTTAAAAAAATAATGGGCTTTATATCTTCTTTTCTTCTGGCTTGTAATTAGTACCTAAAATATTTAGCTAGAAGCACAGAATTGAACTGCTAGGTTCAACACCTTTCATTTGTCATATATTAACTCTTGTTTTTTCCGGTACACAGTGAACTACATTAATACGATATCTACAGAGGACCAGCCTTTGAGCTTATATTCTAAGCTGGTACTTCTAACTTAATTTTTTGACTGCAAAGGTAATGCAAACAACACAGAGCTAACTCAAGTCTGTGGACGTTAGCTCATTATCTTCAGAAGTGAATTTCTTAGCCGAGGCCAGTAACATGACATACTTACAACAAGCTAACGACATACTCACTTCAGCCTTGGACAGTTTAGACCAAGTGCTGTGAGAGAAGCATCTGTAAGGTTGCTACAGCCTGAAACACAGAGTGATTGGAGTCTATGGCATCCTCTACAGATTTTTACAATGCCTTCATCTGAAATTTGCTGCAACACAGAAGAAGGTTGAAGTTACTCCCTTATCAAGTAATCAGCTAAGATTTCACAGCAATAACAGCACAGCTTTTACTGGTAATCAACACGCATTACTGAACTGCTGTTGTCATGCTGTACAGAAACCAAGGCAACCCAGACATTCAACCAAAAAATACTGTCGTGAAACCACGTACAATGATAGTAAAGACAATCAACACACACAATTCCTACTTATCTACATATTTTTCCAAGACTTCAAGTCCTACTCAAAGGCAGTCTGAAGCATAGAGTGAGAGTTGTTTGTTGCTGTCTCCCTTTTTCACTTTGCTTTTGTTTTATAATTTTTCACATCTCTTTCTTTTAACTGTGTTTGCTTCCTATATGTTTATGGAGTCCAGATCTTCCATTCCAGTGACTGTGTAAGTTCAGGAACAGTGCAAAAGAGAGCTTAAAGCCTGACAGCAGGAGAGGTTTTGCACTGGTGCAGTAGGATCCAAGGGCAAAAATCCTTCACCTTCAGATAATTTTTGAAGCAAGAGTTACAGGTAAACAATCAAACCTGCATTCTTCACAGGTTTGCCCTACCCTATGCAGGTGCCTTTAGATGAAAGATTTAACTCAAACAAGGTTTTTCATTTCTCAAAATTGTTTTGTACTAGGTATTCTGAAAAGAGTAACTCTAAATTTGTAATATGAACAAAAAAGTTCTCTCTCTGAAACAGGGACTACAAGAAATAGCCCCATTGCAGGTGCACACAAAACAGCAACAGGAACTAGATTTTTGGGGGGTGTACAAATATTATTTTGTTTATAAATCTTCTATTCTGGAAGAAGTTTTCTCTCCTCCTCCCACTCATAATGCCATGAATTTAATTTCTCTTCTGTATGACTAATCCTTCATGGTGAAACAGGTTGTTTTATTCCCTGGCTTAATATTACTCTTACAATAGTAACAAACACATCTACTATATTTTTAATGGAACATACACATTCCTTTTATAAGCCCCTCATATAAGTATGTTAATACAACTGTAGCATATTTCTGAGGCTATTACCATAAACATTACCCTTCACAGATGAAAACAGGATGAGAAATAGCAGTAGCTCAGCACAAAGAGAGATTACCTTATGCTCCCTCCGCCAACCCAGCACTTTTTAATATCAGAAGTTTAGATTTGCAACTTGTTCTGTCAAATTAAGTTTTTATAGACAGAAAACTAGAAGTCTCATATTCCTTTTGTAGATCCGGAAGGATTTGCATCATCTACCATTAAGAGGGTAAGTTTTCTTGTTTGTTTTTTTTTTTTTTAAATTTCAACATCAATCAGGTATTTCTGATTTTGCCTCTCCAAATACATGTTATTTTCTGGAACTGTTTCATTTCCTTTGAGAGACAGTCATGACACTATTACTGGGAAACGGAACTATTCTGGAGGTAAGGACTATGTAAATTTTATGCTGCTGGTGGAGATGCACAAGGCCTTTAAGTTATATATGAAAACTATACATTCTCAAATTGCTTGCAATTTCAATGCCTACAGTCATTCTCAGGAAAGTGCTCAAAAAACACCTGCAAGTCCCCAGTTTCTAAAATCTTTCTCTAAAGACGGTACCTTTTAAAAGTGCAGTTTCCAGAGATAATATCAGTACATTCCATAGCTGCTGGTGCTGGCCTGGCATTTTACAAGGTCCATAAAACACAACCACTAGAATTACAGTGTGGACCATATAAAGCACAAGGAGACCTGCTGTGTAAAAATCCGTGCTAACCTTTGATCATAAGGAGTCTGGCTGCTTGTGGAAAAGTGCTTCAAAGCCATAGCAAACAGGACACATCTCCAGTAAAATAAAGCTTTAAAGCACATGTAGGACTACTACTGATGTAGGTAGGACTATCAACTCAAAAAATTCAAAGGGAAAAACACTTTCACTCAGGAGGCTTTTTTGTTTGTGCTACATGACAATAGTCACCCTGGCCAAGGGAAAATTCTGGTACACTTCTATGCCAATGCCCCTTTTAAGCAGGAGAGATAGCAACTGATTACCATCAGACCTCTTGAGAGCCTTCCAGAAAAATAATCAGAAAAGGCTGGCCTTTTCATTCTTCATTAGTCTCAGGTAAAACACAACAGAAAAAGAACTCTGGAGAAGGAGGACAGGAGAAGGAAGAGTGAAAGGGGAGGAAATTACATACTGACTTTATTTAAGTATGGTTCTGACTGAAAGAAGGAACTTCCTTTCATTCCTGTTATCTTTAGGTACCCAACTTCAGTGGGCATCTAAACTCAGATGAAAAAAATCTGAAAAATTCCCTTTTGCTAAACATCCGGTCGGTGCACGGAAGCTCAAGCTTTGTATTCATATTGTTCTCGATTTCTGCAATTTTTAATGTAATTTTTAATAATCCCCAACACTCAACAATGACCAACACTTCAAAGAAATCTCTTAAGTCAAAAAATTTTCGTCCAATCTTCACAAAACATGTTCCCATGCCACATTCATTTGGGAACAATCCATAAAAGAGATGTGAAAGTTTTAGTAGATTTTTATGATACCTTCTAGCAATAAAGCTATAAAGTTTTCCAAAAACAAACGAACAAAAATCTAAATCCATTATTCAAATTTGCATGACTGAAAAATTGAAATTCTAATTTATTTCAGTATTTTCTAAGGCTTATTTGCAGGCAAAGAATGACTTAAATATATTTAAAATCTTAAAGAAAGTCTTTCCCATTCCTTAAAAGTCACATCAGAAACAACAAAAAAGCAAAAATAAACCAGAGCAAATCTCATTTGTGTTCTTTAAGTAGAATTAAAAGTACATGAATGATTCCCAATCATTTCATTACAAATGAATGTGTTCTTCCATTAATATCGAAAAAGCATGCCCTTCTGCTACTTTGAGGGTTCTGAATCATCTTCAGTTATGATGCCATTACATTTTACCCTCAATTATGCAGCCCAGAACATGACTTCTGCTCAATTAGAAGCCTTAGAATTATGAACAGACTAAGATGTTACACAATTCATGATAACTGAATGAATGCAGTTAATTCTTACTCTAGAGCTTGCCACAGTTACAGATGTAATGAGGGGGAAAAAAATAACACTCCAAGTCCACACTCAGCTTAGAAGCACCCAGCTCATTTAAGACCTCTGTTCCACACAAAATTCTATAAACTGCAGAAATGTACTATTTGACTGATTTAACTGGTTTCTGATTCTTAGAGAATGTATCTTTCGAAGTTTCAAATACTTACTGTACAGGATTGCAAATTCAGGATTACAAGTTCATGACAGTGATTTTGAATGTGTTTCAGTGCTTCATCTTCTAACTGTATTTAGTAATTAAATCAGACATAGGAAAAGAAACAAGAAATTAAAAGCACAGCAAAGCAGCCCAAAGAATGCACACATCTTGCAACACTGAACAAAATCATATAACAAAACCAGTATTTTTTAATTCATAGAGATTTCAAAAACCCAAAATAAAATTTTATTCCTAAAGGATCACCCAAGCAATTATGTACCTGTGTGCAACCTCTAAGAAATAGAGCTTTTAGTCCACTACACCCTTTCACCAGTGCTTCAATACCATCCTTCGTAATCTGATCACACCAGGAAAGATTCAAATGTTCCAGATTTCTGCAACCCTCACTGGGAGAATTAAAAAAATACATAAAGTTAAATCCAGCCTTCAAATAGTCATAACAGTGGGAAACCCAAATTAAATACACTGTTAGAAATTAATGACAGCCAGTGGACTGTGCCAGGCCTCCACAGAAAAGTCATGAGAAAAGACCACACACAAACACCATAGTCTACACCCAAGAAGTCCTAGATATATAATACAGTCAGTGCTGATTCACAGTATTAAGGTTCAGCACCAATTTTTTAAACTTTATTAAATGCTGAACAGCTCTTTAAACACTTTTGTTTAACACAAAAGAGTGAAAACTTCTTACCTCAAGCCTTTCAAAGAGCTGTTTGTGATGGCTACGCAAGATGTTAGATCCAGATGTTTCAGCTTGGAACAGAATCTGCTAAGACTGTAACACGTGCTGCAAAACAGCAGACACACTAAAAATACCTTCAGCTACTTCTTTTTCCAAATTTTCCAATCAATCAAAAAACCTCTTTGACTTACCTGTCAGTGATTTTTGTGCACCCATTTAGATTTAAGTGTTCGATGTTTCTGCAGTTCTGTGCAAAGGTCCTAAAACAGCAACAAAAAGCTGAATTAACATAACATCCCAAGTGGTAACAGAGTCACTAGAGCGCGCTCTGTCCCACACCTCTCTCCACCTCAGTCAAAAAGTTTAATCTTTAAGTCACAGAGTAATTTCAAAGTATTCCCCAAATACATCCGTCTTAGTGGTTGCTTTTTCCTTTTCCTACTGCAAGTTTCTGTCTAAGGTAAGTGTTCTTTCTCTCTCAAACACTTGGGCAAGGTGGTTTGTTCTGTCACATATAAGCCAGAACTGCCTTGCTTCAAATGCTGTAACTAAAAACACAAAGGGCATAAACAGAAAGGTTTAAGTATCACATCAGTTAAACATTAAGCTTCTGGGGAGAGTTTTCGCACATCTTATTACTGAAGCCTTTGTACGTCTTATTAAGGAGCTTGTTCCCACAGAAAATGAAAAGGGACATACCTAGTACAACACAGAAGTATTGGACTACCAGTGGAGAGCCCAGTGGGCTGCAAATTGCTTATTTATTGTTTTCAAAATTAAAATGCATCAGCGTGCACTACTGGGTATGAACTTAAGGATGATTGGAGCTATTATACTGCTGAGAGCCTGTATGTACTAATTGCCCTGAAGAAATACATAAACTTTCTTTTCATCTCTGCAGAGTAATATTTACAGCTGTGTCGCATTTCAGAACACTGTTTTTATGCCCATGTTTCCTTCAACTGCATGGATTTTATTGGCAGGGGCGGAGGAAACACACAAAAACAGTTTTGTCTGGAGGTTTGCCCCGGTTAACAGATCTGACTACACACTCAGCTGGTAAAACTTCCTGGCTCTCCAGAGTGGATTGAAAACAATGGAGAAAAACCCAGCAAGCAGTTATACTGTGAGAGTTTCCACTTTAATTCTCAAAACAGCTATTCTGAAATTCATGTACTGGAGGGAGATTTACAATGAAGATACTCTTCAAATCACTTGGAAAGATGTTACACCCTGGAGGAACAGCAAACTGCCCCAGAGATTCAAGCATGGGGCAGTCCCAAGAAAGCTGTCACAAACATGCAGTACTTACATAGCCAATACCTACATCAATAATTGGCTATTTTACACGAAAGTTGGTGTAGAAGAAGGATAAATAGTATCACAGGCAAAACTAATGGATCTGGAAACAACTCAACACAAATAGCCTTACAGGAAAAGTCACTTTTGGAACGAATATCTGAAAATTAAAGCCACCTTTCTCATAATAATGTTTTGAAAGTCTTAAAAGTCATGCACTTATCATTCATTTGTTAATTTCAATATAATCTCTTTATATGTCAGAGGTGAAGCATCTTCTTTTGCAAAGTGTCTTAGACACCACCCTCTGCACCAGCTGGTTGTTAAGGTTGCACATGTGTGAATAGTGGTCACAGTCTGGCGCCCGCTCTCAGCTAAGCCTGTCCTGTTACCTGCTGGCATGACCAGCTGTATCATCCCTACAACATACACATGTTATCCACTGAACTAATTAATACTTATTCTAAGTATCTGCTTACTAAATAAATAACTATTTTCAAATATCCCATCTCCAAAATAGGATCAATCATAGGATTTTTGGTCCTATTCACAACTCTCACTGCAGTCTCCTAGCCCTTAGTGTCCAAAAAAAACACAGCTAAGAGCATGGAAAATGGAGTTATTAGGCAGAAAACTGCCATCTACCATCCTGACTCTTTCCTCCTACACCTTTCTCAATGCCTTCCCTGCTAGCTCCTCAACATGGTACTTGCTACCTCTCTCCAGTCCTGCCACCCCCCCTTCTTCCACTTCTGCCACTGCATTCCCTGCCAAGGACACAGGGACCATCTCTGAATGCTCTGGGAACTTGAACGAGCACTGCAGAAAGTTAACTTTGATTGGGACTAACTTTTTTGATAGTAGTTGCCAGTAATCTAGGAGAGGCAAGAATATGCATTTTTCCATGAGGAGGCAAGACTGCCTGAAGGTGGAGACACCAGGGAGCAGTTAGGGGAATGGCCTAGAGGCAGAGAAATCTTTGGGTTTGAAGCTAGGATGCCCATTTGGGTTATTAAAGCAATCATTGCTGACCTAGTTGCTGCATGAATTTACTCTAGAGACAAAAATCAATGAATTAGACTTACTTATAAATTTTAGCAATAGCTAAATTTATAGCTATTTAAATTTAAGTCACTAGCTTAATGCCCACTGCTTAACAAAATCTTTGTGCTTATATTTTACACCCCAAGCCTTCTTCCAAACATTCTTTGAGCCCTAAAGCATCTGTGGCTTAGGGATCCTTCAGCTGGAAATAGGATCTTCGGGTTTAAATACTCAGAGAAATATCCAAAAGAACCTGGCTAAACAGCTTGCATTAGAAAAAGCTCATACAGATTCGAACAACCTTGTGGGAACAAACTGCACAGTTCAGTTTATATACTGTATAAAAAGAAGGGCCACTGTCACTACTTAGAGTCCAACAAGTTGTTCCTGTTGCCTGCCTGTTCTTATATCAGAGCAAGAAGAGTAACCCAGGTCTTTCCTGATTTTGTAGGCACTCAGTTGTATCAGTCTTCATTCTCTGTCCCATTGCTAGGGTCAGATCATAAACTATAAAATGACCATTAATCTTGATTCTCTGACTATTGTAAGATACCACAGTATAGTCTTGAAAATGGAGCAATATCAACATATTCCTAATGAAAGAAAAAGACACATTTCTGAAAAGCACAGCTCTCATTTGTTAGTTCATCTCCAGAAAATAACAGTAGCTATATTTTGATCTCAAAATGACATCACATTTAGTCATTATTAAGGTACGTAGTACTTACTTAAGTATCCCATTTTGGTCATCAGTCAGTACTAAGAAATGCAAACAAATGTAACAGTAATTGCTTTTGGTCCAGACATTAGGAAACAAGTGATTGAGGATTATACTTACTTTAAAGAGGAGTCTCCAACACCAAGACATCCTCTCAGACTAAGTTGTCTCAGGAACCCACCACACCTTTTCGATATATTTTCCACAACACGACCCTTAAACCAAATAAAAGGAAGATTTTGTTGAGTTCTACTCTGACATAACATTCTAATCAAATTAAAAATGCTGGGAATTAAGACCAGACCCAGCTGTACCCTACCAGAAACTGCATCTCTTTGAATTTCTTTTGCTACTTTAAGAAAAAACAGTAACCCGTCGAGAATCTCCACCCACACTGAGGTGCTGCTCGATTCAATCTTTAGTTCTCTCTCCCTTTTTTTCATTTGATCACACATGGCTCAACTTTTTGTCACAGCAGACCCTACACAACAAAACTACTAAAATGACCTTCAAGTTTTGTCAGATGTGTAGGGAACCCAAAGAACTGTCTCACAGGTGGAATGGGAGGCATGCCCATTCCCCAGGGATCACAGTCACAAGTACAGCATGTAAGTTTAAATTGTCCACAAAGACTCGCTTGGGCCAGTGTGTCACTACAGCCCTGGTTAAGTTCCTGTTTCACAGTTCCTGCTATAGGGCTGGCTGTGATTGAAAGGTGCTGAACACCTTGGTGGGAACATCAGCAACAGGACTAATACCACGGCACCTTGTATCTTTTTCTCTCCTTTTCTTTTCCGAAAGAAGAAATACATATAGAATTACAGGTCGGTAGAGTTTTCGTTGTTGTTTTCCTCTCTACATGGGATGGTAACAATTTTACAGTAAATGTTTCTTACATTTTATTGTTCTTCTCTAATACTTAAGTCCTGGCTATTGCTGTGTGAAAATACTTTCTTATCAGAGCTTGTTTCTTAGTCCACAAGTAACATCATTTATCTTCTCTCTTAGAAGAACTTACACCAAAACAAACAAACTGAAAATTATGTATTTTTTAAATCTTTCTGATTAACCAGAATTATTTCTCAGCCAAGGCCAAATACCTTTAAGGGTACCTGTAAGGATAAATTCTTCAATGAATAACATATAAACAATTTCCATTCCAGAAAAAATCCAAACCCTAATGAATTATTCAAAGAAAACAGAAACAAATAATGAGATAAGTTTTCCCAAACCCATTTATTTCTTTAAGCATGTAAAAACCCCCAACAACAAGCATACCAAAGAAGACAACTTTAGTGCATTTAAATGCATTTAACTGTTTGAATAATTCTGTCACTCAAAAAACTAGTTCTTCAATTCACCTCAGCTTACAACTGGTTCCACATACCAAGAAATCCTAAGGCACATTTAACTTCAAGAAGATCTTCATACATCTTTGATAGAAAATAAACATTATTTTAATAGGTTTTGCCCTCCCTTCTCACTTTATTCTCTACTACATGAGGGCTTAAATATGGAAAATTTCACAGAACCCAATTTTTCATTATTTGATATTCTCAGATCAAGCACAAATAGAAAAATCACCAAAGAGTACAACGTCCAACTGAGCAAAAAGTTGTCAAATACAATCAGCAGCATTACTGCCCTAAATCTATAGACAAAAAATGTTACTAAAACAGCTGAAGAAAAACCAGAGTTCTTAGACATCAAACGTGAAACTGTATCTCATTTAAGAACTACTTTGTGTAATAACTGCTGGTTAAACACACTCGTAGGAGTAAATTTAAGGGGTTTATATTACAAATGTAATTAAATATAATATACTGAACTAACTGAATTGCTCCAAACCACAATAACTTCTTATAGTAAAAGAGGATCATAACTTAATTTCATTCTTTCTCCTTTGAATTCCATGCTGCATCCTATATAGGATTTCAAATCCTATACAGGATTTCAAAAGGCAAGACCACTAGATAAAACATAAGATAAACATATCAAAAACTTAAAAATACAAAACTGTGTTTCTAAATACCAGAAAAATAATTCAAACATACAAAAGGCTTATCAACAGAAGGACCGCAGACCTGTTGGGTTTTAATTTATTTCTTAGCAAACAAGAAAAACAAGCTTTTTTAAAAGCAACTGAAAAGATGATATTAAAGCTCCAAGTCTCTTTTGACACATTTAGATTGAGGTAGATGCCAAAATCTTTCTCCTACCTCTTCAAGATCCTCTTGTTTAACAAGAGTAGAGCAGTGGAGTTGGCAATAAAGTTTTAAAAGAGCGTTGAAAAAAATTTACCATCTATATTACTGTAAAGCTTTAGGTACAATTTGTACCACAGTTAGCAAATGAAACACATCTGGATTTTATTCACACAACTAAGCTAAAACATAACATTCAGAAGTAAATCTATTATTAGAGTCTAAATTTAATTTGCATCCATCAAACAACAATAAACCAGTTCAGATTTAATTACAGAATTGTTGTTCCCCATGGATTTTTTTCTTCATTTTCAGATGTCATATTTTATTTTGTTATGCATATCTATGATAGCATTAATATAGACATGTTTTTCATAGGGAAGACAAGTCTGCCCTAATCCTTTTATTATATACTGTATCCACATGTACCTGCACTTCATGCAAGGTTCAAACCTTATAAAACAAGTGGTCATAAAATGGTAATCAAATACATATCAAATCAATACTAGGCAACTCAGTGGTAAGAAAAGTTCTTCAGCATTTTAGTGCTTCAATCTCCAAATCCCATAGCCAAGTGTCCAGAGAGCTACCAGCACTAGATGGCCCCCTCACAGAGACTTGGGACCAACAACAACATTACCTTGTAGATTGTAGAAGTGATTCCGAGGATCTCACTCCATGCAGACGCACTGTTTACACCTTTCCCTTCTGGAAATGAGCAGGTTTGAATTTCTAGAGCTCTGTATTGTATATGATATGTGAAAATTATCTGATACATAGCTGGCAACCAAAATTGAAACTCATCAGAGGAAAAGAAAAAGGCAAATACAGAGTTCTTTTCCATTTGCTCCTTCACAGTATTATTATCTTGAACTTAGTCTTTAAAACGTGTGAACGCAAGCAGAGTCTGTGGGATACTCAAAATGGGCTGTGCTCTTAAACATCTCCGTAAGAATGAAAAATACCCGAAGACACTAACCTCTATATCCGTCTGAAAGTTAAAGAGGTCTATTCTTTGCCAATTGCTTCCATCCAGAGCTAAAACATTCCATGCCTACAGAAAACAAATACAATTTATTACCTCCACTGCCTGCTCCCTTCGCTTTTCTCTCAGTAATTCAGATATTACAATTGAGACAATTTCAGGCAGCGTTTTTTAAAAAAAATTGTAGACACTAGTAGTCATACAATATCAACTAGTTAAAAACAGAATTTGTGGAAATTAATCTCAAATCCTCTAAATGGATTACACTTCAAAGGCTAACCTGTGGCTGTAAAACATGCAGGAAAGTAAGATATTAAATGTCAGGTACATACACAGAAAGATTTAACCCTCCATTTTTAAAAAAGCTTTTGTACATTCGTCTAATAAGTCACTTTTGTTAGATCTGTATGGAAAAAAGTAGCTGCAGATGACATTCCTTTCAATAAAACCACAGTTCCTCAACCTCACTAGTTACTATTCTGAGAAAACAGAGACCTTTCAGAAAACTGCTGACTTTCCACTATTAGGACCAGTCCTTTCCTTTACACGTGCTAATTTGTCCTTCACTGTCGCAGCAGCAGTTGTTCAAAGTAAAACAAAATAAAAAAGCCAGAGAAACACGAATATATGGAGAAAATTAGAAAAAAAAAAGAACACCACATCCAATGACAGGTAGTTCTGAGAGAAAAACACAATTTATTCAATCTCTTTGGTTTTCTTATGCAATTTTCCTGGCTTTAGCTGAAATCTGATGTTACCTGACTCACAAAACTTACTGAAGTTAGAGGCCAGGGTGATACAGGTGTAGAAATTAAATAGTTACATGCTTAATTATACATTAAAACAAACAAGCAAACAAAAAAACAATTAAAACCAAACCCAAACCCAACTGCCATTAAGATAAGGAAAAAAAGCATGAAATAAAGTTCATTCGTGTTGTATAATAATACAGTTCATTGTACACAGCTGATGTAGAAACAGAATATTATTCATTTTATTTCAAGAAAAAAAATGAAGACAAGCTAAACATAAAAGCTTACTTAGCATGCTTTCTCTAATATCTTGTGTGTGCCTTTTTCCCCTACTAGTAGTCCATCTACTTAACACCTTTTGTACTTGGCAAGAAAATGATGGGTGTAGTTCTTAGACACATGGTGCACATTAACCAAACTACATGGAATTTTAAGCAGAAAATGCGCCTGAAAAATAGTGTTATACAGCCACATGCTTTATAAAAAGCAAATGCCATCATGCCAAACTGGATTTAATCCTTTCTCCAGATACAGAGCATACACAACTGGATATCTTTTCCATAGCCTTAAAGTCTTGTACATAGCAACTAAGCCCACATCAGAATGTAGAAGTGGGACCACTGTAATTTCTTTTCATAAGCAAAGAGTCTGGGAATTTATTTTTTTTTCAGGAAGCAGATTGCAATAAATCCCATTATTTGCATGCAATTAAAAGAACAGCATCCCAAAGAACAACAAAAAAACCTCAACAGAAATACCTACCTTGGAAACTTGTGCACAGCGACACAAAGTAACTATGTCCAAGAAAGAAAATATTCTAGAAAGAAAGGAAAACAACAACAATTAAAATGTTTAATTATAAATTCAAAATAATATATGAATTCACAGCTATGTAGTTCTATGGAAAGACACAAGTTACACAAGAAGCAAGTTAAATGCAACAAGTATTTTACCAAATTATTTTGGTTATTGAGACTTAAAGAACAATATCATAGCTATCATCTAAAGACAGGCAACAACAACATATTAGAACCCAGCAGATGCTGCTTCTGAAAATCGATTTTCTGTTCCCTCTCCATATTACCCAAACATGTATGCATGATTACAAAATATTTTTTCTTCTTTTTAATTCAGGGAAACTAGCTTATATGCCTTTAATTGTGCTACAATTAAAGAAATAACTTACACAAATACAGATGAAGATTTCAGAGGCTGGTGAAGAGTAATAGTTAGAAAACAACACATAAATAAATCCAAGTTCTAGAATCTAAGTACTAATACAAAGAACAATGACCCAAATTTCTAAAGGGGTTTCACAGTGACTACCAAGCCTAACACCTTCAGTATCTTTTTTTTTTTTTTAATTATTTACTCTACAAGAAACAACTACAGTTGAAAATTTAGCTTTACTATTCTGATCATGGAACCAATTCCTCAGGACTGTCAACTCTCAGTAGTTTTCTGAAAGAAATTTTGCACTGTCAAAATGAATTTTGCTAAATGCCATTTCCAAACAATTATATTGGTTCATAGGATGTTCTCAGCAAAAAAGAAATCATTAACCTAAGCATAAAATATAGATCCTATTCCAAAATAATTTTCTATTACAGAGAATGAAAGCTTTGAAATACATGAAAGACATTACTGTAATTCATTTATAAACTGCTACCTGCTTGCCAGTGAACTTTTTCAGTCATCAAAACAATTAACAGTAATAAGAACAACTTCATTTTATAGTGAGATATTAACACTGAGGAGCAAACAACTGGTAAGAGATGCTGAATTTAATAATGTAAAATTCTTGGTTACTGCTTTTCAAGTGAAAATCTGAAGCTAGAGCTCAAAATGGATGCTCACATCTTAAGCACTGTGATTTTTAGCTGTCGTAAGAGTAAAAAAATGTAATGAAAATACTTCTTAAACACAACAACCTTCTGGATATTTACTACAATCACTTCAGATAATAGTTTTCCAATATTTTGTTGACACATGAAAATTCTTTCTCTTTTTTACTATACAGTAAAACACTTTCTCAAAAACCTAAAAGCCAAGCAAACAGAAGGACAGATGTTCCTAGAAGCTATGAAACAACTTGTAAAACCCCGCCGATAACATTTATTTTTACAGCATCTATTTTGTCATTTGAACATCCTTTCTGAAACACTTTAAGAAACTTAGCAGCATTTACTGCACAAAATACACACTTAATGTGCTCAGAAAGACTGCTGGACAGATAACCACTGAAAAGCGTTCTCTCTCTTTTAAGAGCAGCGTATCAATGATCCACCAGGAACCCTCTTCTGAAATCACCCTTCTCCCTTTCACCATGAGGGAAATGTCAGAAGATGAAGGAGATTATTCTAGAGAGCTGCAAAAGTTTCTTGGCTTGTAGAAGCTTCCTCATAGAACCACTGTATGAGTGGAATCTGAGGATCATCTTAGATTTACAGAAGGACAAAAGACAGATTTCTGTGTTACTTGTAACAAAGAAAGAACTCATGACATGATACTCTTGCCTAAATGAAGAACATGACATGCTTTAGAAGTGATGTATCTCAGAAATAAGAAACAACAGAAGAAACTGCAAAATGTTGAAGAAAGGTTTTTTTATACACCCCCACTACTATGAGTTGTCTGGCAGTCTGTCTTCATGTTTCATTGTTTATTGCTGTTACGAGATTAACATTGATGCATGATTTCTGTTAAAAATAAAAAGGTAAATTAAAATCAAATGCAGACCAGATGTATTTATTTCTGCTTCATTCTGTATGAAGTGACTTTTCAAAAAGTCAAAAACTGAAAGTGGTTATTCTATGTTAAGAGAAAAAATATTGCAGTAAGTGTAAACATTTGTGATGCTTCTAGGTTTGGTGGGGGTTTTTTGTTCCAAAGAAGAAACTTTCCTGCAAGGCAGCCCAAGTTGTCCCCATCAAAACAGACAACAACATTAGGATGCACTATAAGCAAGCAAAAGCACAATCATTGCCTTTCAATTAAATGGTATGATAGGCAAGAGATTCCAGTAAATACTTTTACAATTCGAAAGAGTCATCTTGCTACTGTGCTTGAAAACATTTTTTCCACACTTCTCTATTTCTTTACCCTCTATAATACAATCTTACATGTGCACCACTAACACACACTAGCTTGTCTCCTTGCAGTCCCACAGAATTAGTAGCAAATACTTACCAGTCAGGAAAACTACCCAATAAGACACAAGACTCCAAGGTTTAAAATCATTTCAAGTCTTTAAAAGACTTCAAAGTCTTTAAGAGACTTTAAATGCGATCAACATACTGAGATGGAAACACTGACCTTGTCAGTCATCTGTCAGTGTCAGACACTGACACTGTCTAGCACTTGAGGTGAAAGAACATCAGCAGGTACTTGTAATTTTAAAAAGTGGAAAAAACTACTGAGGGCAGCTGCTGGTTGTATAGCACTTCTGTCCTTATGACCAAAGCTACGTAGACGGAAGCTAATGCAGCCAGCAGCAGCATTAAATTCCACTTCAGTCTTTGGCATGGATTAATACAAGGAAACTGGAAATTAAGTTCATAGATCCGCAGTAACATTTAGGATCATTTATTCTGGTTTCTAGTATCCCAAGCTATTCAATTAGTTATCCTGTATTGAGCTCAAGAAGGAAAATTCACTTACCAACAACTGGGGCTTTTGAAGACTTTTCGTCCCTAGGCACACACTGCTCTGGACAAGTGCCTCATAGGTTTGGCCTTGGAGGCCTTTCAACATTAACAGTATCTGCAGAATGAGCCTCATGCCAAAGGCACAAAGGGTTGTACGAGCTCACAATTCCTCAACTCCCTTATGGTAAACTTGTATTTGGCTAAAGCCTCACTTACAGAAAAGGATCTATTCTTTATTTGAAAGCCTCCAAGATGTGGAAAATCATCACCTTCTCTGGTAGTTTGTTCCACTGGTTAATCACTCTGTCAAAATGTTTCCCTTATTTCCAAGGTGAATGTCTAACTTCCAGCTCTATGCTGTTTTCTACTTTTCTTCACCAAATTAAAGAGTACTTTAGCAGTTAATATTTTCTCCTCATCGAGTTTAAAAGCCACTTATCATGTCATCTTTAATTCCTATTTTAACAATCTTTTTACTTTAGTTCTTTAAATCTCCTTTTCACTGCACATTATTTTTTCAGTATGTTTTCAAAGCCACTTCAGGCCACTGTAACAGCCTTTGTGACACAGCATCAAAGAAGAATCTTACAGTATCTTGTCCATTTCATCATCACACCCTGTTCTTGAAGTGCACAGTCCAGACCACAGCTCTTTTTGTAGCATTCTTTAGTCCAGTATATCTATCCATGCAAAATTATTCTGTAAAATTAATATTGTTTGAACACAGCCCAATTTATCACGTTATTGCCATGTTGTTGCCATGTCTTCATACGGGAAAACCATTACACTTGTTTTTGTGTCACCTATAACTTAATCCCCTTGAAACACATTGATATATTGCACATATACTGTTAACTTTTAAAATAAAAACATCAAATGTTAAAAGTCAAATGCCTAAGTAGAAATGTGTAATTTTGGTTGGTAAAGCCAACCCATTGTTTAATCTCAAAGAATGATATTGTCCAAGGACTTATTTTCCAGAAAACCACAACAACTGTCATATTCCTCTCTCTCAATTTTCCATCAAATAAATCTGTGGTGAATTTTCCAAAGCACACAGAATAGGAGGCTGAGATTTCTGGTCATCTATCTCTTGCCTACAGATGCTGCAGTCAGGATTCATATCCTTCTAGTATTCTGGAATTTTCTTGATACCCAAGATTCACCAAAACTCAGCGTAAGAGGGTCACAGACCTTCTTGAGACATTTTCACTGCAACTTTTATGGTCCCACTAAGCAGAAGTGATGATCTAAGTGATGATTCCTATCATCCCATGTATTTCCACATGTGCTTCATTATTCCCTCTGCTATAAACAGATTGTCCAATGTCTTTCCAAACACAGAGATGGCTAAGTCCTAATATTTTGTTTCCCTCCCCAAAGAGGCACAGAGAGAAACACCTATTTCTCAAAACCCCAACACTGCACAGTGTACCTCCTACAGAGAGAGAAATCGAATTGTACAAGAGTCAAACTGCTTCTCTTTTGCCTTTGTAAGGCCTCTCCAAACTTGATCACAGGAGAAATAAGCTTTTGAACTAATGGCCTGGCAATTATTCATTTTAAGTATTTTGATACAATGCCATATGGATTGATAAAAAGTGGATAACAGAATGCAAACAATAAGTACCACACACACATACTTGCCTTCCTAGAATTTTTGGCCCAACCCCCAAAATTTGGTATGACAGAAACATCTGGTAATTTGTAAAAATCTTCAACAATAACGTAAGTTATGGTTTTGTTTAATAAATGACTTATGAATGGAATTCCCTTTCAGAACTTCTATTTTCCATGCTGTTTAAATTTATAGTGGTTTTGCATGCAAAGAATGGCAGCAAATTTTATCAAAATGAAAACCAAAGTAACCAGGATGAGAAATGCCTCATCGAAGACATCAATCAACCAGATAATCTGCTTAGAAGATCCTTTCAACTTTACCACACTATCCAGTTGTTATAAAACATGCACACAACAAATCTGTTATGTCCTCCCCATTTTAGACTACAAATTTCTTACTGATTTGTACAATTCCTTGCATAGTAAATCTGCTCTCATTAAAGTCTTTCACATGCAGTATGGAAGAGAAAAGCCTACGTACATGGAAAACTATCACAGAAAGACAAAGTACAGCTTTCACAGATCTGATTTTCCTCTTTTTACAGGTTTTTCTCAGAATTTTCTGCAAGAATGCCCAAGTGACAGGGGAAAAGGGCATCAGCCACTCACAGTTCATGTTTGAACTAATAATGTTTGAATATACACAGTGGCAAAGTCTCATAACCACCACAGAAGTCTTGTCATATTCAGTAAATACAAAACACATTTACAATTCTTTACATGTGGAAGTTTTCTCTTCACCCTTTGTCCCCCACTTTACTAAACATCCTACTGAGGTATGAGACATTTCACTGATAAGTGTAGTCCAGCAGTATGTACAAACACTAGAATAAAAATATGCAGACTAGAAACCACACAGATAAGCTAAATAATTCATATCCATAATCCATAAAAGTAGAATCTTTCACGAATAATAAATTATATAAATAAATTCATATCTATGTGATTACATTAACAATGCTAATGTTGGTTTACTTCTAAACTTCAACAACTTTGCAGTTAAGTCCTGTAATACCTTATTCAAAAAAAAGGCAAAATAACACTTGCCCTGGAAACATAAATAGCGAGGCATATTTAAATCTTAAGGAATCTGACTATTTTCTATTTTAAGAAAAAAACAACTATCTTTTAGCTCATTTCTGTCAGGCCTGTTTTCAGCAGTGTGTTACAAAAGGCTGACAAATGCCAGTTGCTACATGAAACACACATGCACTGACTCATCTAATGCTTGACCTTTCAGGTCAACTATTAAAACGAATCCCTTTTCACTAGAGAGGAGCTATTTTGTAAAGTAAAGCACTTAAACTGGAAACTCTGCTAGATGCTCCAAAACTCTCCAGTAACTTAACCCTGCAGTTTCCACTTGTAAACTACTCAGGTCTTTCTCGGCTGATGTACATCACAAGCATTCAATAACAAACATGGCACAAAAAACCCATTTCTTTACAAGCCAAACCTCCTTTTCTGTTGCCAAGATGCTTATTGCTACACAACTCTTGCACAAAAGTATCAGCAATTGCAAAATAACAGGCTGACTACAGGATGCCTGATATCTATTTTCAGTTGAAACAGAAATCAGCTTTTTCTACAAATAATCAGCTTTGCTGGATTGATTTTATAGAGGGCAGCATCTAACTTTTTATGGCCCACACATTACTTGCAATACAAGTAACACATTATTTTTAAAAAAATTTTACTTATTTGTAAAGTATGACCATGTGTAACACAATAGCAACATCTTCAGTAACTAAAACAAAATGACCAACGATAAACTCAAGAAAGGTCAGTTCTGTTTAATTTTCCAGCCTCAGCTAGTCTATAATTTTTTAATATAAAGGTCATTTTTATGAAGTGATTTTATGCAGTATAAATTTGCAACTATAGCACATCTTCCTAAATAAAAGCAGTTAGCCTAATGATTACTTCAGAGTGGTTTAATTTGCAGCCCACAGTCCCAATCCAACCTGCTGGCCATTCCAACTATCCCATGGTCTACTTTTATCCACAAGGGAAGGGATTATAATTTGGGCACCAAACAGCCAAAAATCAACTATATCCACGCTGCACTAGGTAAAGATGTAGGCAAATTACACAGTGCACTCGTGACATGAAGCCTAGGGATGCTCCATAAACCATGACTACTACTGCATACTTTGGTCAGTCACTGGAGTAGGATTCGTTAGACCTGATCCAACCTGCTACTGGCCTTGAACAAAAGATTTCTATTCCTGATGCCTGTGCCTGCATCATGAACACACAGATAATAAAGCTCACCTCTTCTGTAAATACTTCACGAGTTACAGACAAAAAAGGTCTAATTATTTTTATATGTAGTACTGTTATTTAAACTGTCTAGCAACAATATTTAAAAAAAAATAATTTTTTTATAGAAAGTAGAAGTATCTTTTGATTGCCTTTTTGCTTTGATGGCACTTTTCACACAGAAATGAGGAAGAACATTTCCCCCTCTGCCTCCCAAAGCTCCATATAAAAAGCAGACTTCCTTATATCACTGATCCTTTTGAACATTTAGTTTTGATAATTAACAAATTAAGAAACTGAGTTTAAATAAAACTCCAGTTTAAAGGTAAACAAAGCTCTAAACGGAATTAAGTCTTCATTAAATAAGAGATTCTAAAGAGGGGCTTAACAGCAAAGAAAAGAAAAACAAAATGAAACAAAATAAATGGTAAAGTATGATTCCAAGAGGTGTATAAGTCATTGGTATATCCCCTTTAGCTGTTACTCCTACTTCAAATGCTTATTTACTTTTGTTTGTTCCCCTGTGACTAATCCTTTGTCACAAGCATGTTCTTACTGAGAGATAATACCTGTACTTGAACCAAGTAATACTGAAGCACTCCATTTATAAGGAAGTCCCAATTGTTCAGGCAGAAACATTAAAGAAAGTATTTCCTTCACAAAATTCACAAATCTTACTCAGTACCTTGACACAAAAAAACCCCTTTCATTTCCAAATCTTCACTTCTTCATTAACACAGTATACAAGAGCGTTAGTGTGTAATTTTCTGCTCCTAGTTCTTTGAGCCCCTCATTCACATTTTAATGGGAATTCCATCTGAAATATCTTTGCCCAAAACATTCAGTTTTAAGCTTCTCTTGCAGTTGTTTGTGAACAAAAACAAATCACTTAAACATATTAAATAGAGGATGGCAGCTACCTACTCCAATTTCAAAAGGCCAAACTGAATTGTACACATAATCATTTGCAAATGTTTAGCATCTCATCCAAAGAAGCCAGAAAATGTGTACAAAGTGCCGACTGGTGAGGCAAAGAACTGAAAAATATAAACTTGCATCTGGAACTGATCTTGGTAAGAATTTCATAAGCAGACAAACAATACATGTAGCAGTGTAAAAAATAGGTCGAGACCTTTCTCAACATTCTGAAGGGGGTATGCTGACCACCGAGCTATTGATTGAGTCTTTAGTTTCCTCAAACAGAGTCCAAGTTCTGTCCTGAATATGAAGTAAATCACTGGAAAGTTTTAAAACCCATTCCATCATCAGAATAAGTGGAATTTTTCCTAACCAAAGCTGATTAATCAGAAAGGAGTGACTTGTTGCATTCTCAGTGTATATTGGAAGTTAGATATACCACCTTGAAGGCTGAAAATACAGAGAAACTAAAAGACTATACATTTTAACATCAGGTAGATCATGTTAAAACAAGTGAAAATATTATCGATAGTGTGATACTACTTTTCAATTGCTGCCAAAGCACATAAGGATTCTGAAAGCATCCAGTAAGTCCTAAAATAATTATAATTCTGTAGTTTCCCTGGCTAAAGATCAAAATATTTAACTAATTTTCAAAGGCTTTATCATAGGCCTGTACCCATGGCTCATTTGGATCACTTGCTCAGTTGATTTTCCGATCACTGTTTTGGAGGTAAGGACCACTGGAAATGAGTATATGACTCCATAGGAGTGAGTCAGGTTTTGATATTATGCTGTCATCAGTCCCATTGTTTCTGCTTACTTCCTGTCAACATTAGTCTCCATATTTCCAGTTAACAAACCTCTAAAGGAGTTTTCTATATTGAACAGTGTGAATTAGGGCTGCTCTACACTAATTCTTTGGATAGATGTACTTCAGGCATGCTAAATTAAAAGACTTACTTAATAAAAATTACTTGTATGAGGCACTACTAGAATTTGCTTTTACAGAAACCACAGATTTGCTTAAGTACACGGAGAAGAAGTTTTACTTTCATAAGCAATTCCTACACAATCAATTAGGTTCCTAATTTGTATAACTGCAGCTTATACACTTGTACCAATTTAGCTGGTTTTAATTCTACATAGCTACATTGTAATTGCTTGGCCGACTACTATAGAAGACTTTTAAGACATGAAAACCAGCCTAAAATCAAAATAAAAGATTGCATGTGTATTATAAAACTGGAACGTTTCCCTGAGATTGTCAAACACTGAACAGCAGCCTCAGCTACTCAGGGTGAAATATTGCCCTGTTTAATTATACAAATCCTTGAAGTGTGGAAAATGAATCATGTCCCAGATGACAGATTTCTTTTTCTTGCCGCCTCAAAACACATCTATTGTTTGTTTGCTTACAAAATTGTTACCACCTAAGAACTGCTCCAGACAAAAGTTTGTATTTTTCAGTTCTTCGACTCACTAGTCAGTACTTTATATATTAAGATACAGCATACAGCACAGAACATTAGCAGCTAAAATACAAATGAACAAATGTTATCCTTCTACATGCCAAAAGTACTGGCTGCATTTCCATTTTCAAATGTGTATTATTACTTTTTATCAAGTACAAAAAAAAAAATAAAAATTTGAAGCTGATGGAAAGTCAGAACATTCTAATATTTATTAAATCCACTGCATTTTTTTTTTTGTTTCCAGTTATTTCCAAAATCACACTGTAACTTTAATAATCCATTGTTTTGGGGGTTTTTTTCCTCAGTAATTTACATTAAAAAAAAAAATGAGCCATTTTAAGGCTGTGACATCTTGCTGGAAAAGTTACCACTAAAGTTGTACTAGCCTGACTTGATTTCTGATTCATCTGATGATAGATATGTGTTCATGAATTTCAGACACCAATGCAAATCCACAACGAATGTCCTGTATATTCAACTGATGCTTTTCCATAAACATATGGGCTAAGAAAAAAAAATAAAGCTACAATCATCTGAAAACTTTGTCTAAATGACGATTTATAGTACCACCTCACAATTCTTACTTAAACATCATACAATTTAGCATTTAGTCAACCTTTCTCTACTTGTAATTTATAAGAGCAGAGGGGAAAGAGCATTCCTTGCCAACTGACAAACTAGTACTGCAACAGCTAACAGGGGTGACAATTTCTCCTTTAATTTGAACAATACTACAAAACAAAAGTCTTAGAAGTAGCCTATTTCTTCCACAGGAAAAAAAATTACTCCAGTATTACAAATGAAAATAAATGTCCATAAACCAGAAAAATTTACAAATTAAACACCTCCCTCTCTCTACTCCAGCTATTCCACCTCCATAAATGCATAACTGGCCCCTCCAAACAAGGGTCTTCTTCAAAACCACCACTGTCCATATAGTCAGATATTCTCTTCCTCCTCTGCCAAGTTATCTGGGTCTACTTGAGAAGGAATAAACAATCTCTGGTTTCTTATCCTTTCAAATGAGTTTCTTACCTGAGAAGCTGAGGATCTCAGCCACTTACTTACAAGTGTAGTAAATGAAATGTGCAAGACATGACACTGCCTTGAAAATCTTCCAATGTAATTCTGATTGTTAGAGTAATAATAACAATAATAATAAAAAGAACTGCAGTATAACACCAAGGTCTTAATTTGATCAACTTTAGTGTATACAACTATAACAACAAATGAGTAAATTTTAGAGCAGTAGTACTTTGTAAGTCTACCATTAGGAAAAAGTTTCTCATTTTTTGAGAAAAAAATTGGATTGTTTGTTATATTCAGATTACATAAGTTTAACTACTTGATGCAAATGAGAACAAGACCAATTCTTGCAACAGAAGAAATTGTGTTTACATTTAATTTCCAGATATTTATAACAAGTTATTAACCACTCTTCTTCCACAGGTACAATATTATGGTTTTTTTAAAAAGGGCTGTAGTGCTTTCTCACAGTGTTCATACATATCTGATACAAGCAAACAACAAACTAAGTGCATTTGATGATACTTTCAACAGTACTTAGTATTCAGTTCCAGCACTGTGAGCAATGTTTCCACTGCAACTGATTTACTCTCCTTTTAATTAAAAGGTAGACTGCTTAGTAAATAAAGGAAAAATAATTAGAATATTAATTACGCTCAATGCAGCAATATTTAATCTCTTCTGTCATAACCATAGGGCAAGACTATTTTAAAACATGTTGCAGCTCGAGCATAAACTGTTTTAGGTGTTGAAAGACTATTCAGACTCAGTCTTGCAAAAGCCTTTATGTGCAGGCACATAAATTCCCCTCTGATAAAAGCTTTAGACAGCCAGGATTGTGCCTTGAAATTTCCCTAGGTATCTACACTCTGCAGGGATGAGAACTCAGATGCATGTCCCATCTTAACACTCTCTCTAACATGCTCTTCCACTGGCCTTGTGAGCTCGTCTCTGCAGCAGTACAATTTCAAAAGGAGGTTTACAGAGCGCCTCTCCCACTCATCCCCTTCCTGTCCATTCCAAAACCTTGATGGTCAGCACAAAATTGTGGGTATAATGAAACAGGCACTTTATTCCTCTCTGGCAGGGCAGACCGAGTCCCAGCATTCCATACGAGATCATCATGTTCTTTACTGAGAAAGCTGACTGTCCCACTTCAATTTCTCAGATCATCAACTCTTCTGGCTACAGCTGCAATGCTACTTTAGTAAATCACTGTGCAATTGCAAAAAGCACACATGAGCACAAGAAATAGTTGGTTGGCTGAATCAGTTCTGTGTACGCTTGGCCTGGAATATTTTATTTTGTCGCTCCAGCCCCAGGAAGGCTTTAAACCATGCAGAAAGCTTCTTTAGACACTGCCACAACAGTTAGTGTAGTAGCAGGGACTAGCTGCACTAATTCCTCATCGGTCAAATCCATGGTAAGCCTATATATCCTTCAAGTTGCCTTGTAAGAAGTTATCTTGAACACAAAAACTAACAGCTAAGCCACTGGTCCTGCCCAATCACTTGTACACTGGGGTTTTTTCCTGCTGACTTCTTTACAATCACAGAATGGATAAGGTTGGAAGGGACCACAGTGGGTCACCTGTCCCAATCTTCCTGCTCAAACAGGGTCATCCTAGAGCACATGGCACAGGATTGTGTCCAGACGGTTCCTGAATATCTCCAGTGAGGGAGACTCCACAACCTCCCTGAGCAATCTGTTCCAGTGCTCAGTCACCTGCACAGTAAAGAAGTTCTTCCTCATATTCACATGGAACTTCCTGTGCTTCAGGTTCCACCTATTGACTACTGTCCTATTCCTTGGCACCACCAAAAAGAGCCTGGCTCCATCCTCTTGACACCCTCCCTTCAGATACCTATGGACATTGATGAGGTCCCCTGTCAGTTGTCTCTTCTTGAGGCTGCATAGGCCCAGCTCCCACAGTCTCTCCTCATAAGGGAGTCCTTACTCCAGTCCCTTAATCATCTTTGTTGCCCTCCACTGGACCTGCTCCAAGAGCTCCATGTCTCTGTTGTACTGAGGAGCCCAAAACTGGACACAGCACTCCAGATGTGGCCTCATCAGGGCTGGGCAGAGCGGTAGGATCACCTCCCTCGCCCTGCTGGCAATACTCTTCCTGCTGGCAATGCTCTTCCAGGATACCATTGGCTTTCTTGGCCTCCAGGGCGCACTGCTGGCTCATGGACAGCTTGTTGTCCACCGGGATCCCCAGGTCCTTCTCCACAGAGCTGTTTTCCAGCAGGTTAGCCCCCAGCATGTGCTGGTGCAAGGATTGTTCCTCCCCAGGTGCAGGAGGGTTTTTTTAAGAAAAAATCATCAGCTCAGTTTTAATAACACCATCACTAAAAACGGTAACTGCACCATTATAAGCAAACATTTAATTTATTTTTTCCTTTCATCTTAAAAAGTGTTACAGTGGGCTGCAAGAAAACCTATATGTAGGTATAGAAGATGGTGGTAAACTGGTTCAGTTCTAGCTCTGGAGTGGTCACATCCAATCAAGCAACAGCTCCACATTTGGCAGCTTATACTTTGCTCAAAATCAGCTTTCAACAACCTGAGGGCATGAAGACATCCATTAGTGTGTCTCAGTCATGGGCTGGACTTTTTCATCTTAGTGTTGCAGCTAACTTCACAAAGATGATCTACTCGCACACCAGCAAGCTGATAATATTTATGAAAAACTGAATGACTACAGTAAGAAAGATCCTCCTGGTGGTTTTGCTTTATATAAGACAGAGTAGCAGTAATGGTAACAGACAGTGCTTTTCATTGTGGTGACTTTTTTGGAAGATTTCAAGTGGAATTTCTATTTCATTTTGCTGTTCATGACACAGAGTGTGAACTACACTAGAGAAAGAATTATAAGCTCTTCAGACAGATAAAAAACATTGTGCAGTATGGAGGAGGTCACTACCCGGTACAGCAAAGTTTTTTGGACATTATATTTCAGTTCTTTTTCTGACATGCAAGGAAAAGATCACTATTAAATGATATGTTCCATGGTATAGTATAATTTGAACACATTAAAACAAATCAAGGCAACAAGTTCAAGAATTCCAAGAACTAAATCAGGCATGTTGCTATGTATTTCAAGAGGATTTAAGAAAGAATGAATACCATTTGATAGCCTGCAAGCCACATAAGCAATGTACAACACTCAGATTTTTACTCCTTAATACATTATGTAGAATTACCTTAACAGAAGTTCTTTGGGTAGTTTTTTGTTAATAAGGGCTTCATCATTATTTGAGAAAACCTGGAAACAGACAGAAAAAACACCATTTTAAAGACCAACAAGAAAAACATCTTTGAAAGAGGCTTTTCATCTTTTATTTAGGTGCTTAATGCTTTTAAATTACTGTTAAGGTCAAGATTTCAACATCTTAGTTGTTAATATGATAAAATTATTTCAATATTCAAAATAAGGCCACACCTCCCACATACACCCGCTCTTCCCTAGTGCTAAGATTCAACTGAACAAAAATTGTGGAGCAACTTAATAACCATGAAACAAGCAATCAGCAGCACACTTACACCACACAAAGAAGTATTTTAGGCAGTAGGGAAACCTGAAGCAATAGGAAGACACATACAAACACACTAGTTGCACAGTCCTAAAACTGGCCCATTACAGAAAACAAACTGGACACTTTCCAGTCATTCAAGTCACTCCCTATAGTGCAAATAATTTGGCCCAAATATTTGAGTATGGATAAAATATAATAACCTATAGATTTAAATAATACAGTGCCACAGATAGGATAGCAACTGCTATATAAGCAAAAGAAGTATGTCAAGACACGCTACAAGAGAAACTGAAAATACCTGTCACCCAGAACTTCATTTTATTAACATATATCCTAAGAAAAAGAAAATGGAGAGACTAAAAGAAAATGCCGAGGGGAAAAAGCAGGCAATAGCTAAGATTGTATAGGAAAATGTTTCTACAAAAGGAGAAAAGGATCAGTCAATAGTAAAATAGAAAGACTGAAAAAAGGAGATGCTGACCAGCTTTATAACTTACCGTAAATATTTAGGTTTGAGAAATTTTAGCAGAGGAACACAGCAGTAAACAAAACAACAGTGAACTGGAATTTAAGGAATGATGGCAAAGACTAGAAGATGTCAAAGCCCCAAGCAACCACTTTCCATGTAAAGAAAAGACCTTTATGGAGTTCATTTGCAGTACAAAATACCAGAAACAAAAACTAGAGAGAAGGATCCCAAATAGATAAGTTATCTGAATGCCAATAGGTAAACATGAAAATCATACAAAACAGAAACACGAAAAACAACTGGAAGGAATCTTCTCCCTTCACTAAGAATATGCTGTTCCTGACTCAAGCACTAGGGTATCATCCTTTGTTCATCCTACCATCCACACACATGACATATTTGGCAACTATTTGCTTTGTTCCTTGGTTTAAAAAAAAAAAAAACACAAACAAAAAAACCCCAAAAAAACCCCAACAAACCAAAAAAACCAAAAAACCCCAAACCACCAAGAAAAAAGGAAGCGCAAAAAGAAGTGGTTCTGTAAGAAGGTCCATCAAAGCAAAGAATGAAAAAGAAGGCAAATATAAGCTTGGCTCTGTCTTCATAAAAGAAGGGAGAGAGCAGAAAGTACATATCTGGAAATTTTGAAAATATCTCCCTCAAAAATACTATTAGATTTGAATACTTCAACTTCCTTCTGGCCACTGCCATGAACTCCTTTTCTCTTCCAGTGCATCCTAGGCTGATTCCAGGTCTACCTGCATTCTACTGTTTCAATTTTGACACAGATTTCTTCACTCACTACCTCTGCGCACAGTTATCCACATATCTAAGAATAATAAACTGTCAACTTTTAATAGGACTGAGAAGTTTAATCAAGCTTCCTTTTCTGGGAACTGGAGTAGCACGGTTATTCACTAAGAACTACAGACATTGTGAGCATAAAACAACCATGCATATATATGTCAATAGGACAATTCCAGTTCCTTCAGAAGAGAGGCGATGGCTTTAAGCAGTTCCACATGGCTGACCACAGGTTAAGCTTTGCTCTGGTTGTGCTTTATATCCAACATCCGTTGCTGTTGATATTTTCAGCCTTTGGGCTGAAATACACCATGTACATCAACACTGTTTTTAGAACTGGTTGACTGCTTCTGAGTTTGGCAACTGATAGGTTTATGAACTAATTGCATCATGCCATTTTAATGTTACATGCTACTCACAGTTAGCAGCTTCTAGCCTGAAAACAATAGCATAAATAGGGATTTATTTTTTAAAAAAAGAATAGTCAAAACACAGGCCTAATTGTGTTTACTGCAGCACTCATTCAGAAAAAGGGGACACATAGGCCATTCTCATAGAACTTAAGCTCATTAAAGAGCAAAGTGAGGAAGTATTCTTGTGCACTACAGGTTAAAATAATAAGTTGCAAAAAAAAAATGCTACCTCTGGGAAAGCACACAAGATTTGTGGTAAAACAGACAAGTAAACTTAGATCTCATTAATTCTGGTTCAGAATCTGAACATTCAGTATCACAGACTATGAAAAATCCTCTTAATTATTTTGCAGTTGCAGATAATTCTTCAAAAGTTACATCATCTAGCATACACTTTCCACATATATTTTTAAATAAAGCTACTTTGTGGACTGCTATTAGTTTACATGTGTGCCCTCACTTTGCCTGTATAAAAGTTGTTATTATCCAGTTTTTCTTTACACCATAGATTCTCATATATATCTCATATGGAGATACATATAAATATGCTCACTGTGTGAGGGTAACACAACATTAAGTTGGTAAGGTATGAGGCAAATTACTATTTAACACAAAGAGCTATGATGTGTGCTCAAGTCTTTAGAGTATTTCCAACTACTCATCAGCTCCTGCATTAAAAAGTCAAATCGCTACAAATCATAGCACAGTTTTTTGGGAACAGTAAGTATTTTTCTACTCAGGTCAAGCTGAAATGTACAACCAAAGCTAAACATACAATCAAACTGGCAACTCTTATGGGAAAAAGACTTATTATAATCTTTATGTAAGATGATAAATCTAAAGTTCAAGTTGGACAGACAAATTATTTTAAATACATGACATATCTGACCAATATGGTTCATTTAGGAATCCCAGTTAAAATTGGAAAAAAATGCAGCTTTTACTACATACTACAAGTGTGTCATGTGTTCAGCCCCACAAAGTACCACACCTACTACACAAGTCACAGATGAGGCCACAAACAGATTCAAAGCTGTTTTCCCTCAGACAGTAACTTTTATGTGTTCTTGTACACGTTAGCTACAATTCTCGTATCATAAAAGATTATTTTTGTGGAATAAATACATTTAGAAAAATGAAGGTGTCTCTTTATAGTACTCTTTTACTCTGTGCAAGTTTATTAGCCTCTAGAGACACATTGCATTTGCATCTCAGAGGAAGCAAGAGGCTTCTTTAAAGGCTCTTCAATACGTTTTCCCCGAATGGAGAACAGACACGGGACAACTGAGGCAGTCATCTTCTAGATGAACACTTGTAATGTGATTTTTAATGCATGCAAGCAGAGAGAAAAGACAGAGAGTGCCAACAGGATAATATATTTATTCTTTGAACAGTTCCTGATAATTTAAAACTTCCGTTAATGAAACAAATACCCTAGTACGTTCATGTATCACTTCTCTGAAGAAAACAGTGCTGTCAATTTTTACTTCATTTTTATTACATAACCTCTAGTTTTCTGTTTATTAAAAAAAAAAAAAATCCACCAAAAACAATCAGTCAAGGAAGTGTTCAATCACTGTAAAAAATATTCTAGTATTCTTGTCAAATATAATTTATTTTTCTTCAGTTACAGACGGTACTGACAATGACATGCCCTCAAAATACCTGCACAATAATCCAAAACAGCAATTAAGAATACCCTGAATGTAGAAAGAATATTTCTTCTCTCTTTGCTTTTGCATTTCGTAGCAAGTTTGACTGTGTTAATGACAGGGTATCTCAAACTCTAGAATAAAGTGTGGGTTTAACTGTATAAAATGTAAACATAAGAAGAAATACAGAAGACCTCTACATTCATAAAGGAATTGCGAGAACAAACAAAACAAAACCCAAAAGAGAAAATTCTAGTTGCTTATTCCTTGAATCTTGAGCCATTTCTTACATTACTTGACTGACCTCTCTTGGTAGTATCTTCACTGTTCTTTTGAAAGATTGGTTATAATGAGCTAAAAAGGCAGTATTTTCTTGAAAAATTACCTGATACTTTTTACACTAAATTTCTTCAGCAACTACACTTTTAAAAAATTTCTTTATTATATAAATAAAGTATCCATTTGTGTAAATCTGTCAAACACAAAAAGAATAATCTCCCTATTTTCCTTCCCCTTTCATGTTATTAAACATACTAATTGCCACTAGTCCTAAAACATAACTCCTTGGTACCCCACAGTTAGCTTGCCACCATTGAAAGCAACACGTATTAATCTCTTCTGGTCTAACAGTTAGTGATAAAGGTCTTCTGTTTCCATGAAAATTAGTGCTATGAAGAAATCTTTTCTGATAGAGTTATTTCAAGATCAAAATAAGGTTATACTATTAATTTTGGTGATAGTCCTTATGTTTTTTTAAGGATGCAATTTCAGTTGTCATTCAGTCCTCTACTGAAGAGGACTATTTTCTTTACAGATGAAACAGTTTTGCTAGCAGCTCATCCATCATGGCTCACTTCCACAGAGATATTTATGTATCTAATTTCCACTGAAATCAGAGTAGATAAGGACTTTCAACCTGTCAACTTTTCAAATCAAAAGTTATTAAAAACCCAGACGCTCAAAAATAGCCTTGCTTAGTAGCACGCTAAAGGAATTATGGGCAAAAGTAGATTTGGGAAAGACGGAAGATGAACTGTGAAAGACTCTAAAGAGCATCAACAAAAAGAGAAGACATATATACTGAAAACAAAGCTGAAGTATTTATCAAGTCAGGAAAAAAACCCAACGTTGGGTCATTTTGACCAAAGGAGACAGTAGGTTAGAATTAAATCCATGTATTTCCCCTCCATGGTTGACAGAGCACATATCCCAGTTAAATTGTAAATATTGCCATATGTATAAAGCATCAAGTCTCTCAGGTTTTCACTGGCAAGAACAGCATTTATTAAGTATTATTTATGCAGTACTAGACATGGTAAAAACAAGATGTTTCAAAGGAAAATCCTGACAAAATAAAAGTTTTATTCAGTTCCCCTGATGCGCAGATTTTTGTTGACAAACACAAAAGCCAGGAGCCTGCTGCACCTCTCCTCTTCAGTGGAGACACATAATTGTTGCCGGAGCAATTTTCCCTTCACTGACCTACTGAAATTGTCTGCTGCTATAGTGGCAGGAAAGGCAGCAGATCAGCTTTGCTACCCAGAGCAGCTCATGAGCAAGCTAAAGTAATGAATGGCATCCTAAAAAGCTCTCTATTTAAATGCACCAGAAAAATGGAGGAGGAAGAAGAAAAGAGAAAACAGTGTTCCTTTACCATAAATTTCAGATTATCTCACATGTTACACTACAGCATAAGTGTTCTCTAATGCTCAGAGAATTGCTGCTCGATGATGCTTCCTCCAGAAATGTACAATCAATGCATCAGACAGGCAGAACCATTTAACACCATGCAAGTGGCAAAACGTAACCGTATCCAAGCAACAAAGGGAGCGTTAGACAGGATATGCATTGCCAACAGAACTGAAATAAGTGATATGGAAGACACAACAGCTGATGGCACAGCACTGGTGCTAAATTAGAACCCATGGTAAAGCTTTCTGTACAATCAATAAAAATTTTGACACGCCAAAGTGAACCTTGAAATGCAATCCCATCTTGAATAAAGCTTGCATACAGCAGAGACAGACTGGTAAAGTCTTTTATTTCAACAAACAGACACTGTGTACCCTCCAGGCTCTCATTCCTGTACTCCAGCTGCTCACCCTGCTCTGGCTTTGACTTTGTGCACTTCAAAATCCCACCCATCCCGGTCTGTTGTGGTCACTAACCTTTTTTTCCCTTTGGACACTCCCTACTAGAGCCCAGGGCATGGTCTTCAGTAGACTTACAGCTTTCTCCTTGCTGCCAGATACCCAACGGATCTTTAGCACTGGTCTTTCCTTGGGATATTTTCTCTTCCAACACTGTGACAAATTGACTGATCAAAAGCAACACCTCCTATCAAATATTTCTGTTCTCATTGTGCTGGTCATCTTAAACAATTAAGGCTCACCTCCAGAAACAAGATCAAATACACCTGAGAATATCTCTCTGTCTTTCCATAATGCCTTCCAATGACTTAGGGCTGCTTATAAGGGCTACAATGCTTTTAAAGTTTCCCCCAGAATAAGTGCTGCCCAATATAAAACCTTCCAGACAGAGGCAGCTGGCCACACTGCCCACTTTGCTGCTTGATTTTCTTCCAGAAGAGGCATCATTCTTATTTTGCCAGCACTGGTACTCATACCACATCATTCTCATATTACTGGAGGGCATCAGCCTGGCTCTGCAAGGCCCTGCTCTCAATGGGTGAAAGATCAAGGTCATTTGTGAGCTGATGTCCACAGCTGCACAACTCCACCTTGAGGTCTTTGGCTGTCCCAACTCAACTGCCTCCTAGTGCAGAGCAGAAGGTGCTTGGAGGTTGCCTTTCCTGCTGCCTCAAGCACATCAGCTCATCCTCAGCTGATCAACTAGCTCACATCACCCTTTCCTGTGTGTTTTTCAGAAGACCAGCTACATATTTGTAAATCACCAATCCAGCCTTTTAAAGACTAGTGTGATGGTTCCTACTTTTGCATGTTAAAAATTATGAAGGGGAAATCCAATGGTTAGCAGAATTATTGATTGACCTAATTACTTGCAAGCCCAAAATTCAGTTGAAAGATAACATTTTATCAATACTTGCTATCATGTAACTAATGTTCGGTAGCCTGCATGACAGAAAACACTATGTTCAATCCAATACCTCACCAAAAGAAACTGGCATTACACTACTATTTGCAAAAAAGCTTTGCAAGTTCTGCTTCCCCCACGTTGCTCTGAGATAGGCACTACATGGAAAACTAACCTTTCAGGTTATGATCCACCGAGCTCACACTTTGCCTTTTAAGGCATCTTGTTCTAACCACTACCGGAGATGGCAAAACAAACCTGAACCACGTGGAAAAATAAACTACTCCTTACCTAATCTTCCATGACTAGAGACTGGTTCCGATCAGGAGAGGAAAAAAAAACAAATCCAACTACTACCATTTAAACAGTAAGAAATTTGGAAAAAGCTGTTAATTGTATCCCCATATATTCTTTAAACATACACAGAAAGACAGCTGAAAAAACAAGTCTGACAAAGTTTTATCCTCATCATCTGTTAGTCACATACTGATTGGCAAACCTTTTCTTGTTTGCTTTCCTTAAAAAAGAATTGATGACTGAATATTTCCTTTTTCAGATAATTATCCATTATTCCTCTTTTAAGGTTATTCTCTCCCAAACAGAAACAGTACATGATGATGCACTTAGATATCTTTCCTAAAAAATAAATAAAAAATAAAGCATTCAATTAACAGTCCAATCTACAAATCACTTTTAAGTGGAACATGGGGAAACCCATATCATCTACTTTATGGGCTTGGACACCAACAGACCCATGGCAGAAAATTAAAATCAAACAGAAGAAGCAGTTGTTCCCTGTAGCCCATCACAAGGCTGATCGTGCATCATACAGATTCTGTACTTCTTGACCAGCTAAACGACAAATCTCTCCTTAAGCATCAAGCAGAGTCTCAAATGCAATTTGCAAAAGCCTAAGTTCTAAACACTTGAGAAAGGTACTTTCCTTTGACCACTCAAGCAACTTTGAGACTCTACACAGACACACTGAAACAGAATCTAAGGCAGCTTCCATCACAACATCCACAAGGACTGTGTGCTCAAATTACAATTTGTGTAATCCCCAAAATAATTCATTTGGTGTCACACAGTCTTGTAAAATCATGCTATAAATACACATTCTCAAAGCACTCAGAGCATGATACATTTCTGGAAAAAAAAAAAAAAGCAGTCTGAGAGAAAAGTTATTGTCCGCTCATTTTAATGTAGCAATATTTGGTTAGGGATAGCCATTCAGTCTCAGCCATTCAAATTTAGTCCACACCACAGACTCATCAGAGCCCTTAGGAGAACATCTTTCAAAACTCCTCTGAATCACAACTTCTTCATGTAGCTGTTTTTACTGACATACATATGGCTAAGTTTTATTCCCAGTCTCCAATATCAGCATACAAACTAAAAGGCTGATGGCACGACAACAGAGACCTGAAATCCTCCCAGAGTGTTCACATGGAGATTCTTCTGCAGGTCCATTTCCCCAGGAGTTTGCACTGTTCTAATTTGAACTGACAAGAGTCCTCCCTCCAGTCACGCAATCCCACACCCAGAAAGGCTATTCTTATTATTGTACTTAACTCAACAGGAGCACCACAGACATGGTGTTTGTTCTTAGACAACTGCAAGAGAAGTGTAGGAATAGAACAAAGGTCTCTGTGTAACCTTTGCTGACCTCACCAAGGCTTTCGATACTGTGAGCAGAAAAGGTCTATGGCAGATTTTGGAACGTTTAGGTTGTCCCCCCAAGTTCTTTAAAATGATCATCTCACTCCATGAGGATCAGCACGGCCAAGTCAGATATGGCAATGTACTTTCTGAGCCCTTTCTAATAACTAATGCTGTGAAACAAGACTGTGTTCTTGCACCAACTCTATTCACAGTCTTTTTCAGCATGATGCTCCAAAGGGCCACTGCAGACCTCGATGATCAGGACGGTATCTACATTCAATATCGTACTGACGGAAGCCTTTTCAACCTAAGGCAACTGAAGGCCCACTCTAAGACCTTAAATCATTTTGTCCAGGAGCTGCTTTATGCTGATGACGCCGCCCTTGTCACCCACACAGAAGCAGCTCTGCAGCGTTTAACATCCTGCTTTGGAGATGCTGCTGAGCTCTTTGGGCTGGAAGTCAGCTTAAAGAAGACAGAAGTTCTCCATCAACCAGCACCTCAGGAAGTCTTCCATCATCCCCACATCACCATTGGCGAATCAGTGCTCAAATTAGTCCAGCAGTTTAATTAGCTAGGTAGCCTTATCTCCTCAGATGGTAAAATTGATGGAGAGACAGACAACAGGTTAGCAAAGGCATACAGTGCCTTTGGAAAGCTTCATAAAAGAGTTTGGCGAAATAAACACTCGAAGAAAAGTACCAAGATCAGTGTTTACAGAGCCATAGTGTTGTCTACTCTCTTATATGGATCCGAATCATGAGTCATCTACCACCACCACCTGCGACTCCTAGAACGCTTCCATCAAAGCTGCCTCCGTACAATCCTTAACATCCACTGGTCAGATTATGTGATCAATACATCTGTTCTAGAACAAGCAGCAATCACAAGTATTGAGGCCATGTTAATGAGAACACAGCTGCGTTGGGCAGGACACGTCTCCAGGATGAAGGACCACCGCCTCCCTAAGATCCTGCTCTATGGTGAACTTGCCACTGGCTGCCGCATGAGAGGAGCCCCGAAGAGGAGATACAAGGACTCCCTGAAACAACATCTCAGCCTTGGCCATATTGATCAACATAACTGGTCTACTCTGGCCTCCAGTTGGGAGGTCTGGAGACACACCACCTATAACGCTGCTGATGCCTTTGAGAAAGCACACAGGATCACTCTCGAGGAGAAAAGATAATGCAGAAAGATTTGTGCCTTGCAGAATATACCACCTAAGGAGTCTTTCTGCTGTGCCATTTGCAGCCAGATGTGCCTATCTTGTATTGGCCTTTTCAGCCACCAGCGTGCTTGTAACAAACATGGGTAGAGCCCTTCCCAAATCTTCGTTCGCGAAGCCCAGCCATGATGATGATGATTACTTAACTCAAACTGTAAATGAAATTACAGCTTAAGTAGTGACTGTATGGTTGAAATAGAATCCCTTCTTCTAAACACCTGTGAAACAGAAATTTTGAGTACCAATATCCCCCCCCACATAACTGCTCTTCAAAAATATATATGAGACATAAAAGGTATAGTTCATTACAGAAATCACTCTATAGTTTCTACAAAGTCATTTCAAGGCAGTGCTTGATCTGCCTCATAAACACTATGTCAGAACTGAGGTTTTTTCCTTAGTAGTGAGCATGAAATTTTTACTATGAAGAGTAAACCTTCTCCGCAAGGCAATCTCCCTAGAGAATGAACCAGAAAAAAAAAGATGACAAAATCTACATTGTGGCTATACAAACCATATAGGTAGTGCATAATTAATACAAGCTTCCATATATGCAATGTATAATTAATAAAAACTTTCAGGTATAAGAGACAAAATTAGGTAACTCTGTGATTACAAGCAGTAATTACAATTGACTTCAAAGGAAATAGCATCATAGTAGCATTTCCAAAACATCTTTTTAAACTATTCCAAGAAAGGTAACAGGTTGAGATTAGAAGAGTAACTGGACATTCACTCAATTCTCAGTATTTGCCAAAACATATGGGTTTTGAATTTCCGCAGAAGTAAAATGACCTTGATACTTTCATTCTAGAAGTAGTTCTAAAAGCAGTTTATAATCTACAAGCACATTTAGACATTTTGCCCCTTAATATTTAGATTACTACTATGTAACATCAAGCCATGATATGGAAATGCCTTTTCTCTGTGAAGTTCTGACCTCAATTTCAACCTCTGAAGACAGACAAACTCGACATACTGGTAGAGTTTCACATTTATGTAGATTTGATGATGTTCTTGTCTCCTTGATTTGAATTTACAGAACATACTGGGTAACCATTTGAACAGCAATCAAATCCAGTGAAACCCAAAGTTCGTGTTTCCTTCTGCCTACCACGGAGAACACAGGAAAACACTGGGATAAAAAAAGAGTATACCATGAAGTGTGGCCAATATTTTAAGTGCTATAGCTTGATACCAAATTTTAAGTACTTTCGTGTGGGCTACACAGCAGCAGTTCATAGTTCCAAAAAGTCACAAATGTGCAAGTCCAGAAAAGGGCATATTTCCAGTACCCCGACACAAAGATAAAAACCCAGAGGGAATCCCTCAAGAAATTGGCTGTAGTTGGTTATGTCAGCTGAGGTGCCCTGGTATCAACTATTGTTGCATCTCCATTGCCTCTCAGTACCCAAAAGAAATTATTTTACTCCATTTAAACACTCAAATTCATACTGTAATTTTGTGCGGGTGGGTTTTGTTTTGGTTGGGGATAGGAGGGAGGTCATTTGAGACAGTAAAAATCAAGCATCTTACAGATTCTGTGCTTTCTTTTCCTTGACCAGGTAAATAACAAATCCCTCCGTAAGTATCAGACACTCAAATGTAAGTTACAAAAGCCCAAGTTCAAAACACCTGAGAAAGGTACTTTGACCACCCAAGTAACTTTGAGACTGTACACAGATATACTGAAACAGAACTTAAGGCAGTTTCCACCATAACATGATTCAAAGGGAATCACAAAAATAATCCGCTTGGTTTCACAGTCTTGTGGAATGACACTATAGACACAGATTTTCAGACATTCATAGGCATTCGGACATTTCAAAAATGTAATGTAGTACATTTTTTGAAAAATTAGGTGGAGAAAAAAGTTTGATCTTCACAAACTAATTGTTCTTCAATCTCAAAAACAACTAGGTTAAACTTTGAGAGACATACAAGTAATTTCTTGATCCAGAAAAAAAAAACTGAATTAACAGAGGAGATACCAGTATGCTGTGAATTTTAGGTCCATCACTATACTCTTTTAATGCCTTATGCATATGTTTTTCTGTTGTAACAACACACAAAGGTTTCCTGCATTTTAAAGAATGCAAATCTGGTTTTCCCCATTTAGAAGTTACTCTGTGTTTACAATCTTCCTTCTCAGAAGTTTTACAAACAATTAGAATATCCCACTCCATGTTAAAAGTTCAAGTGGGAAAGTTGTTTTGTAAAAGCTTACGCAGACAGCCGGACTCCAATCCTATCACGTTCAAATCATGTCCTCCAAAATGCACAGTCAAGTATGATCAGAAATTGTAACAGTTCTTGCATTGTGCTAAAACATACGGGCGGTGGGGGGGAAGAAAAAAGAAATCTATGGAGAATATGGATCACCTTCCTAAAAAGATTATTAGAAAGAATGCAAGTCACATTGTGGCTATTGTTTAAACTATCTCAAGGGAGAACTCTTCGGTGTCAAAGTTTCATCTGGTTTTGTCCTACTTAGCATATCCCATTTATGCACATTTCTAATTCAGTAGAGAGACTACCAGAATTACCACATCAGTTGATAACAACTTACATTAAATTAATGCAGTTATTCTGACTTCTAATTGACGAAACAGCTGAAGTACTGTTAATGTGTAGCCTTCTGCTGGGATTCAGATCAATATTGTCACAGGGCCAAGATTAGTACTACTTTTCTACACTAACCTAAAAATAGTTGCCATGCTTCAGTGAAACCTGACTTTTATTTGAAACTTTGCACATCTGCTAGCCCCATGTTATCCCTAATTTTAACTAAGATGACTAAATATTCCAGTGTGTTGTCAAAATAATCAAGCAATAAGCTAATAGTCCTTCTGATTTTTAGGAGCACTGATATTTTCTGTACTAAAAAGTCTGGCTCAAAATTAATTCCATGAAGCAATGAAGAATTAAGAGGGAAAGAACAACCTGAACAGGACTAACCCTGTAAGACGGAGCAATTCAAATATAAGCAGGGATATATAAATAATAAAATGTTTGAAAAATATGCAAAGAATAACAAAAATGGTGCTTTTTCATCCTTTTTTATCAGCTCTCAAGTGCAAGGAGTTGCCCAATATAAGAATCTGCATAGCAGTAAGGTTTATCTGGTATAATTTCTGAGATACTACCTGTGCAGTTATAGCAACAATTCAGTGCTGCTTTGCAGATTCCATGTCTGCTGAGTTTAGACTGCTAAAAATATCTAATTGGGAATGTCAAAATGGACCACAAAGGAAAACTTCATGTCTGAGGTCTTGTAAATGGAAAATATTTACTTACAGAATCAGAGAATCATTAAGGTTGGAAAACACCTCCAAGTTCATAGAGTCCCACCTTTGACCGAACATCACCATAACTAAGCCATAGCATCAAGTGCCATGTCCTGTAGTTTCTTGAACACTTCCAGGGGTGGTGACTTCACCATCTCCCTGGGAAGCTTGTTCCACTGCTTGACAACCCTTTAAGTGAAGAAATTCTTCCTGATGCCCAACCTGAACCTCCCATGGCACAGTTCATTGACATTTGCTGAGTTGCTTTTTCAGACTGTTATCTTTAAGTTTAGAACATGAGATAAATCCATTTTATTCAACTAACTGCCAAGATACTGCATCTTCTCAAATGTGGAAAAAGATGTGTGATGGAATACTGATACGAAGCAGGACATGTCATTAAGTCACATCATAATCACTTCACCAATACTGCACCATCCACAGTCTCATTTACTTACGTTTACTCCTCCTTGTAGCAACAGATGCATCCTAAAAGCTTTGCAAACCATACCCAACATGATTCTACATAGAAGCCTACTGCAATCATACACAGTCTATCCATATTTTTATTCCATCTCACATCGTAGCTTTCAAGGTTGCTTTGTTTAGGTTCAAAACATATAGGCTAGAATTGGGAAGGAAAAGAAGGCGAAGCGTAGAGGAAGAAAGAGGAGGTTCATGAACAAGCCTTCATGCAAAGGAATAGGTTACACCACCACAGGAATATGGTTCTTCCCTTTGTGTGGTTGAGCACTCCCTCCCCCTTCCCAGAACTTGATATAGGAAACCTACTATCATTACACATACATAAATATACACATAAAGTGATTTTGTGCCTTAAAATAATTATGCATTTCTCCAAGCGTGAAAGGCCAGCAACTGTGCCTTCTTCATGCATCACTGAGAAACAATGAGGCATCAGACAATTAAGTTATAATTGAAAACAGGGATCGTACCAATTACACCTTTCCGAACATGCTGTGCCTGTCCCTACACACTCCCCCTTACATGCCTTGTCATCTTCCTTGCACAAACATCCTGATGCATCTCTCCCCTGCCTCTCACTGTGATACTATTCTGTATCACATCCCCACACGTTCTCCCCACAGAGCAAACCACAATCACTCTCCCTGCTTCACTGCACCCTGCACACATGTGTGCTCCATGTCACGCCATCCCTAGATACAGGTGCAACAAACCTTGTGCCCACAAACACACATACCACATTTCTGTCATAAATGCATCTGTGCACACACATCAAAACATCACAGCTATGCACACTCACACATACAAGCCACTGCCACTCCATACACGCAGAATACCATACCCTCTATCTGCTACGTACATATAAAAGTACAGATAATCCTTGCCACACCCACAGCATACATGCCTTTAAAAATATCCACAGATTATGCCACACCCAATATTCACTCTATATACACGCAGGCACAAGCCCATGCCAGACAGCAGCGTGCAGACACAACTACACACACACGCGATGCCATGTCATGGCCCTGCACACAATGTCACATCCCTGCTACAACACAAACACACACATATCCGAAGCCCAAATCGCAGCAGGCGCACACGCGCTGACAGAGGCATAACATTACGCTCGTGTCCTACTGTGTATCTGCTACATACACACATCCCAGGCCACACCCTGGCTCGAGGCACATGTATAAGCACATAGCTCAGCGCCCAAACCCTGCGCATCCACACCGTGACATCCCGCCCCTGCCCTGTGCACCGACACACGCCTTCGCCCCCTCCCTACTTCACAAGGGGCACGACACACCTCCATCCCTGCCCAGCCGCTTCGCACACCCACACGAACACACACCATCCCTCCCGTGCTATCCGGGGGGGGGGCAACACGCCGCGCCACACCTGACCCGCTCCGCACACCAGGCAGAGCCCTGCCATGGCTGCTCCGGCGCTGCACTGGGAGGAGGCGAAGGCGCCCGTCACACCTCGCCACTGCCACAGCGAGGGACAGCGCGGCCCCACCTGCCTCGGACTGACTGACTGACTGAGTGACTGACAGACAGACAGACAGGCAGACAGACACTCCGCTTTCCCCACCGCCACAGCGGGCGTGGGCACAGCCCCGCTCCGGCCCGCACGCCCAGCGCCGCATCCGCACCCATACGGTGCCCGCGCCCCGCGCTCCCCCGGCCACCACCCTCCCTCCCTCCCTCCCCTCCGGTGGCGCCGCCCGCACGGCCCCGGGGCCGCCCCGCACGGCCCGGCCGGCGCTCGCTCCCCGCCCCGGGTCGCCCGAGCGGCCGGGCCAGCCCC